>NC_134688.1:401678269-401942016 GCF_050947455.1 Rhinoderma darwinii | reverse complement strand
TGAACCTTTGCTTTCAGTATCTGTTGTGACCCCATTGTGCAGCAATAACTGCATCTAAACGTCTACGGTAATTGTTGATCAGTCTTGCACATCGGCTTGAAGGAATATTAGCCTATTCCTCCATATAAAACAGCTTCGACTCTGTTATGTTTGTGGGTTTCCACCCATGAACTGTTCGCTTCAGGTCCTTATGCAACATTTTATTGGGTTAAGGTCAGGACTTTTACTTGGCCATTCCAAAACTCTAACTTTTTATTCTCTATAAGTTACTTTTCAGGAGGGCCAATATTGCAGATGACTACAGATTCTACATAACAGGGTCGTGAAAACATAATTGTACATAACATAATCGTTCATGTGTTTACAACAAGGGAATTGAGATCAGTATTGGACAGACCATTGTATCTCATCTTCTTAGACTCTCTTTTAACAAGATCAGTGCGACAAGATTGGAGGACGGCTGATATTGTACCAATATTTAAGCAGGGTAAAAAGGTGGAACAGAGTAACTACTGTCCAGTAAGTTTGACATCTGTGGTATGTAAAATATTTTTTGGGTATTCTAAGAGATGAACTCCAAAAGTATACAGTGGAGAATAGTCTAATAACTTATAACCAGCATGGATTCATGAAAAACAGGTTGTGCCTAACCAGGGGCGTAACTAGGAAAGACTGGGCCCCATAGCAAACTTTTGACTGGGGTCCCCCCTCCCCTGGGTGTCACACAACCCCCCCCTTGAAGATAGTGCTTTTTTTACAGCTCCCCCTGTAGATAACGCCATACACCAAATAGTACCAAAAAAAACTACAGCTCTCTCCGCAAAAAACAAGTCCTAACACCGCTCAATCACTGGAAAAATAAGACAGTAATGGCTCCCAGAATATGGCAACACAAAACATTTTTTTTTAACAATTATTTTAGTTAAATAGTAAAACATGAAAAAAAACAAACGAAAATTGGTACTACTGGAATCATAATGACCCGCTGAATACATTTAACATGTCCTTTTTACTGCAGGGTAAATGCTGTAAAAACGAAATAAAATAAAAAACAAAGGAGGAATCAGTTTACATCTGATTCTCACGAACAAAGATTTTTTCAGTTTTTCAGTACATTATATGGTACAATAAATTGTGCCATGAAGAAAACACAACTCATCCTGCAAAAAACTAGCCCTCATACGGCTATATCGACAAAAGGAAAAATAAGGTTATGGCTTTTGGAAAATGAGGAGGAAAAAAAATGAACATTTTAAAATGGCTGCCACGGCAATGGGTTGAGAGCCTTGGAAGAGAATATATCCAGGGCTTTGCTCAGAACGAAGTTTCCAATGGACCCTTCTCTTGAGGCTAGGATATTCAATTTACAGAATTTGAGGAAAGTAGCTGCTGACACAAAACTTTCTGCTTTAAAAATCTCCATTAGGCACAATTTCTGACTTAGATGTAAATGTTAGTGGAAATCTGTTTCTGGTGTAAATGATAGTAAATGCGTTGGGCAGTGATGGCTTCGCCCCTTCCACTAAGCTCAACCAACTTTTTAAGAAAGTGGCAATAGCGGTATAAATGATTCAAAAGTCATAAATTTTGAGACGTTCACATTTTTTTTTTACGCCAGATAAATGGCGTAGAAAAGTTGATCAAATCCACCTATGTCTCCTTAACCCCTTAAGGACGCAGCCTAGTTTGGGCCTTAAGGCTCAGAGCCCATTTTTCAAATCTGACATATTTCACTTTATGTGGTAATAACGTCGGAATGCTTAAACCTATCCAAGCGATTCTGAGATTGTTTTCTCGTGACACTTTGGGCTTCATGTTCGTGGTAAAATTTGGTCGATATATTCAGTCTTTATTTGTGAAAAATTGCAAAATTTAGAGAAAATTTACAAAAAATAGCATTTTTCAGAATTTAAATGCATCTGCTTGAAAAACAGACGGTTATACCACCCAAAATAGTTACTAGTTCACATTTCCCATATGTCTACTTTAGATTGGCATCGTTTTTTGAACATTCTTTTATTTTTCTTGGACGTTACAAGGCTTAGAACATAAACAGCAATTTCTCATATTCTTAAGAAAATTTCAAAAGCCTTTTTTTGAAGGTGCCAGTTCAGTTCTGAAGTGGATTTGAGGGGCCTATGTATTAGAAACCCCCATAAAACACCCCATTTTAAAAACTAGACCCCTCAAAGTATTCAAAACAGCATATAGAAAGTTTTTTAACCCTTCAGGCATTTCACAGGAATTAAAGCAAAGTGGAAATTAAATTTGCAAATTTCATTTTTTCTGCTGAATTTCAATTTTATTCAATTTTTTTTTAGTAACAGAGAAGGTTTTACCAGAGAAACACTACTAAATATGTATTGTCCAGATTCTGCAGTTTTTTTAAATGTCCCACATGTGGCCCTACTGCGCTCGTGGACTAAAACACAAGCCCTAGAAGCAAAGAAGCACCTAGTGCATTTTGAGGCCTCTTTTTTTATTAGAATATATTTTAGGCAGCATGCCAGGTTTGAAGAGGCGTTGAGGTATCAAAACAATGGAAACCCACCAGAAGTGACCCCATTTTGGAAATTACACCCCTCAAGGAATTCATTTATGGTTTTTGTTATCATTTTGACCGCACAGTTTTTTCACAGCACCTATTTGAATTGGGCTGTGAAATGAAAAAAATTATATTTTTTCCAATAAAATGTCATTTTTGATCAAATTTTCTTATTTTCACAGGGAACAACATACCCCATTTTGTTGCCCAATTTGTCCTTAGTGCGGCAATACCCCATTTGTGGTGATAAACTGCCGTTTGGGCCCATGGGAGGGCTCAGAAGGAAAGGAGCGCTATGTGTTTGTTGGAGTCCAGATTTTGCTGGATTGGTTTTCGGGTGCCATGTCGCATTTGCAGAGCCCCAGAGGTATCAAAGCAATGGAAACCCACCAGAAGTGACCCCATTTTGGAAACTACACCCCTCAAGGAATTCATTTATGGTTTTTGTTATCATTTTGACCGCACAGGTTTTTCACAGCACCTATTTGAATTGGGCTGTGAAATGAAAAAAATTATATTTTTTCCAATAAGATGTCATTTTTGATCAAAATTTCTTATTTTCACAGGGAACAAAATACCCCATTTTGTTGCCCAATTTGTCCTTAGTGCGGCAATACCCCATTTGTGGTGATAAACTGCCGTTTGGGCCCATGGGAGGGCTCAGACGGAAAGGAGCGCTATGTGTTTGTTGGAGTCCAGATTTTGCTGGATTGGTTTTCGGGTGCCATGTTGCATTTGCAGAGCCCCAGAGGTATCAAAGCAATGGAAACCCACCAGAAGTGACCCCATTTTGGAAACTACACCCCTCAAGGAATTCATTTATGGTTTTTGTTATCATTTTGACCGCACAGGTTTTTCACAGCACCTATTTGAATTGGGCTGTGAAATGAAAAAAATTATATTTTTTCCAATAAGATGTCATTTTTGATCAAAATTTCTTATTTTCACAGGGAACAACATACCCCATTTTGTTGCCCAATTTGTCCTTAGTGCGGCAATACCCCATTTGTGGTGATAAACTGCCCTTTGGGCCCATGGGAGGGCTCAGAAGGAAAGGACCACCATTTGGCCTACTGGAGCTTTTCTGGTGCTAAGTCATGTGTGCAGAAGCCCCTGAGGTACCAGTACAGTTGAAACCCCCGAGAAGTGACCCCATTTTAAAAACTACACCCCTTAAGACATTCATCTAGAGGTGTAGTGAGCATTTTGACCCCACAGGTACTGTGTAAAAGATAATGCGCAGCAGATGGTGCAGTGTGAGATTTGCAATTTTATATATGTATATGCCATTTCAGTGTCCAATATAGTGTGCCCAGCATGCGCCACCGGAGATATACACCCCTTAAATTGTAATGTGGGTTCTCCTGGGTACGACAATACCCTACATGTGGCTGTTATCAGCTGCCTGGGCATACGGCAGGGCTCAGAAGGGAAAGATGAGGGGGGTAAGCTGTGCGGAGTGCATCAGGGTAAATTGAAAATCAAGGGATGTATGATACATTTTAAAACAATCTTTTATACAGAGCCCTGGTTTTTCGGGACACGTGTCACATTGGTATATTGTGTTCTTCCTTATCCCCCTCTTATAGCAGACTCTGCACCTCTTTTGACTCTTTCCCTTTCCACCGGTTTGGGGACCTTCTCCTGGAAAGTGTTGCCCTGGTACGATGCGCCCCCCCTTCCTGGTCCCTAAAGATTAGATCTTGAAATTCCAGGAAAGTTCCCCTCTGGCCTGCACATCGACGTAGCACATACGCATTGTACAAAGCCATCTGTATGATGTGCCCGGCCAGCTTCTTATACTACACCGCATGGCGCTGTAGGGCTTCAGGACTTGATTTGACAAGTCCATCCCTCCCATGTACCTATTGTAGTCCAGGATGCAGTCTGGTTTGGGGGTGGCCTTTCCTTCATATATCCTAAACCTGTAGGTATACCCTGATGCACTCTCGCACAGCTTATACATCTTCACGCCATACCTTGCCCTCTTACCTGGCAGGTACTGGCGGAATTGAACCCTCCCTTTAAAATGTACCAGGGACTCATCAATAGAAAAACACTTCTCGGGGGTGTATGCTTGGGAAAACCGGGCACTGGAACGGTCTAATAGGGGTCTCCGTTTATACAAACGGTCAAAACTGGGGTCATCTCGGAGTGGGCACGGCTCATTATCAGTATAATGTAAGAAGCGAAGTATTGCCTCATTTATTTATTTTTTTAGGTTCCAGTTCATTTCTGAAGTTGCTTTGAGGGGCCCATATATTAGAAACCCCTATCAAACACCCCATTTTAGAAACTAGACCCCTCAAAGTATTCACAACAGCATTTAGAAAGTTTATGAACCCTTTAGGTGTTTCACAGAAATTTAGAGCAAAGTAGAGGTGAAATTTACTCTTTTTATACCATTTTTTTTATAACACAAAAGGATTTATCAGAGAAACGCAACTCAATACTTTTTGCCCAGATTCTGCAGTTTAGAGAAATATCCCACATGTTGCCCTCGGGCGGTAATGGACTGAAGCACCGGCCTCCGAAGCAAAGGAGCACCTAGCGGATTTTGAGCCCTCTTTTTTATTAGGCACCATGTCCGGTTTGAAGAGGTCTTGTGGTGCCAAAACATTGGAAACCCCCCAAAAGTGACCCCAATTTGGAAACTAGACCCCTTGAGGAATCCATTGTAGTTTTCATGGGGTGCATGCGGCTTTTTGATCAGTTTTTATTCCATTTTTAGGTGGCGTGGTGACTAATAAACAGCAATTCTACTATTGTTTTTGTATACTTTTTTTTTTACAGCGTTCACCGTGCGCTATAAATGATATATTAACTTTATTCTGCGGGGCGATACGATCACGGCGATACCATATGTTTATAGTTTTTTTTTATGTCTTATGGCATTTGCACAATAAAATACGTTTTGTAAACAATCATTCACTTTTTGTGTTACCTTATTCTAAGAGCCATAACGTTTTTATTTTTCAATCAATAAAGCCGTGCGAGGACTTATTTTTTGCGTAACGAACTGTATTTTCCATCAGTACCATTTTTAGGTACATGCGACTTTTTGATCTCTTTTTATTCCATTTTTGGGGAGGTGAAGTGACCAAACAATTGTGATTGTGGTACGGTTTATTAATATTTTTTTTTACGGCGTTCACCGTGCGGGATAAATAACAAAATAATTTTGTAGTTCAGGCCGTTACGGACGCGGCGATACCAATTATGTATAGTTTATTTGTTTGTTTATATATTTTTATTAATAATAAAGGCCTGATAAGGGAAAAAGTGGGACTTTTACTTTTATTACTTTTAAAACTTTTATTTTCTTATTTTTACACATCTTTTTTTAACTTTTTTTTTACTTTATTACTTTGTCCCACTAGGGGACATGAGGGCAGGAGGCCCTGATCGCTATTCTAATACACTGCACTACATGCGTAGTGCAGTGTATTAGAACTGTCAGCTACTCACTGACAGCAAGCATAGTGGGTCCTGACGTTGTCAGGACCCACTAGGCTTCCGTCTATGGCATAGCCGGACGCCATTGTTTGGTGTCCGGTTGCCATAGTCACCATCGCCGGCCGCTATCGCGTAGCAGGCCGGCGATGGCAGCTTAACCCCTAAAAAGCCGCGATCTCTATAGAACGCGGCTTTTAAGGGGTTAATCAGCGGGGACACAGCGATCGGTCCCCGCTGTAGGAGCTGTGACAGCTGCTGAACAAGACAGCAGTGTCACAGCTCCTGTATGTGTCGGGAGGACGGCCGAAACGGCCGTTACTCCCGAGACGTACTATTACGGCATGGAGCGCGAACGATACAGCTGCCATGACGTAATAGTACGTCAAGGAGCGGGAAGGGGTTAATATAACTTAATTCCGTCCCGGTAACATGCAAGGTAGGCCATGTATGTTCTTCCTCACTGGCTTCCAAAACTAAAGCACCAAAATGTATAAATCTAAGTGATTAACTGCTTCTAAAAACGTCTTCCACATTCCATATTGATCTGTTTTGTAACTGATTATTTTGACTAAAAATGGCTCCATCAGGTATTCATAATTTTTAGAGGCAAGCATAGCACAGCAGAACATAGTACTCTGATGTCAAGGTACCATACTGAATTGAACCCTGACGCCAGTGTAATTTAACCACCTATCAGTACAACATGATAGTAGAACCTTCAAAGCTCGGGGCAGACTGTGGAGGGTAATGGGGGGGGGGGGGGGGTTTGCTGGTCATATGTTATTTTTGGCAGATGAACAGTTCCTTAATGATATGTCTTAGTAGTCTCCAAATATCTTTTTTTTCCCATGGCCACTAGTAAATGGAAGCATGCATCATTCATATAGATAGTAGCCATGAAACCTCCATAACTGAGAAATGGCCAATTATAGATTTTCTATGTTAAAAGAGTAATCTTACGCTTTCTAATATCTTTGCACCCACAATTAAATTCCTTTAAACCAATTTAAACACTGAGCTCTCTGAGGCTGGGGTGACAAGATGTGGAATTTTCCATTTTGCTATACATTAAGTTTATAGAAAATAAAGCCTATATTCAGTTGATTACAATCTTTGAGACAGTTGAGGATGTTTTCATGTACTAATCCTGAAATTAGCTTTTTAAAGTATGGTACATTAAAAGAAAATGTTATTTGATCAATTTCATACTAAGGGTATGTGCACACGGTGAGAGGCTTTTACGGCTGAAATGACAGACTGTTTTCAGGAGAAAACAGCTGCCTCGTTTCAGCCGTAAAAGCTCCTCCTCGTATTATGCGAGGCGTCTGTGATGCTCGTAAATCTTGAGCTGCTCTTCATTGAGTTCAATGAAGAACGCCTCAAATTACGTTGCAAAGAAGTGTCCTGCACTTCTTTGCCGAGGGAGTCAATTTACGCGTCGTCGTTTGACAGCTGTCAAACGACGACGCGTAAATTACAGGTCGTCTGCACAGTACGTCGGCAAACCCATTCAAATGAATGGGCAGATGTTTGCCGACGTATTGTAGCCCTATTTTCAGGCGTAAATCGAGGCATAATACGCCTAGTTTACGCCTGAAAATAGGTCGTGTGAACCCAGCCTAAGGCTCGAAAATTATTTACAGCAGAAATCCCACTACCCATGAAATATCACACTCTACCCACATAGAAAATAAGCACAGCTAAGAAAACACAACATTATCACTCATAAACCGGAGCAAAGGCTGCAAGGGTTTCAATGTTAGGGTATGTGCACTCGCACAACAAAAAAGTCTGAAAATACGGAGCTGTTTTCAGAGAAAACAGTCTCTGATTTTCAGGCATTTTTTAAGCTGAAAATGAAGCCTCTTTTAATTTGGAGCTTCTTTTGAGACTTCTTTTGAGGCGTTTTTCATAGTGTTCAATAGAAAATCGGCTCCAAAAAACGCCTTAAGAAATGACATGCACTTCTTTCTACAGAGCGTCTTTTTACGCTCCATTTTTTTAAAAACGCCGTTGTAAAAAGACGCCCAGTATGAACTAAATGCTGTGTTTCCCATTGATTTCAATGGGCAGATGTATGTAGGCGTTGAGCTTCCGTTTTATCAGGCGTTTTTCGAGGCGTAAACGCCCCAAAATACGCCTAATAACACTGCATGTGAACATACCCTGATACTGTGTAGATTGGGATAGGAAAAATGGGCAGCACAGCTAGGATAGGGATAGAGCAACTAGGATTGGGATAGAGTAAAGAAGTATATTGTCGTTGGTAGAATTAGCAAGAATCAGCTAAGCAAAACTTAACGTGTTATTTAAAAAATGAACAAAAAAAAAATACTATTATGATTGCATTAACAATTGCAAGAAGTCTTTCAAACTAAATTAACAGACTAAAACTGTTCATGCAGAGGCGTAGGTAGGGATTTAGCACAGGAGGGGGACAAAACACTTCTGAGTTGGCCCCTACCCAGTGGGTCTCCACACAGTATAATGACCCCTTAGTGTGCTCCACATAGTATAATGCACCTATAGTTGCCCCCACACAGAATAATGCTCCCATAGATGCCCCCACATACTATAATGACACCTTAGTGCCCCAACATAGTATAATGACCTCTTAGTGTCCCTAACACAGTATAATGACCTCTTAGTGGCACCACACTGTATAATGACCACTTAGTGGCCCCCACACAGTATAATGCCCTTATAGCTGCCCCAGACAGTATAATGCCCCTATAGTGCCTCCTCACACAGAATAATGCCCCCATAGCTGTCTCCACATAGTATAATGCCCCTATAGCTTTCCTCACACAGTATGTTGCCCCTATAGTGCCTTCCACACAGTATAACACCCCATAGCTGCCCACATACAGTATAATGCCCTCATAGCTGCCCCTAAACAGTACAATGCCCTTATAGTGCCTCCCACACAGTATAATGCCCCCACAGTATAATGTCCATAGCTGCCCATACAGTATAATGCTCCCATAGCTGCCCCATACAGTATAATGCCCCCATAGCTGCCCCATACAGTAGAATGCCCACATAGCTGGCCCATACAGTATAATGCCCCCATAGCTGCCCCATACAGTATAATGCCCCCATAGCTGCCCCATACAGTATAATGCCCCCATAGCTGCCCTCATACAGTATAATGCCCCCATAGCTGCCCCATACAGTATAATGCTCCCAAAGCTGCCCCCATACAGTATACTTCCCTATTGTGGCCCTACCATACCCAGTATAATGCCCCCTTAGCTGTCACCACACAGTATAATGCCCCATAGTGTCTAGTAAAAAAATAATAAAATAAATATTTGCCTATCCCCGTTCCCACGACGTGTGGCATAGATCACTCTGCTCCTCTGCTCTGTGCAGTGTGTGGATCTGCGCAGACATCGCACCTGTCTGCATCGAGCCGCTCACAGTTGGAGCTGGCATTACACATTGAATGCTGGAGCAAGGAGCCATCAGCTCCCTGCTCCAATATTGGATTGAACTGTATCTGCATCCTGACGACGCAGATAAAGTTGAAACCGGGACACACCACTGATGGGGTACCAGCTCTGGGTCCCACCATCTCAGTTGGTCCGGGGTCTCCGCCTCCCTGCCCCCTGCTAGCTACGGTACTGTGTTGATGATAAACAAAGGATATTGATTGAACGAACAAACTAATAGCTTTGAAACTTCGCTTGATAAATGGCTGGATAGTAAATTTGGAAAGCCTCAATTTATAAATGCCAGAATAGTAGGCCAGATATATAATATGAACTATTTGGATCTGGAGGCATTACAGACATTAAAGTTCAGGATTTTACTGTTCAGAGTTACACAGAAACTGCAGTAAATAACAATATATAATATACTGTTATTTTTAAACTAGAATGTCATTATAAAGGGAGGTCTGCTTTGGATAATTCCTATTTGTTAGTCGGGTCCCCAGACAATAACTGATCACAGGTTTTCTGTTACTGGGATCTTCATTGATCACCTGCAGAAAACCTCCAGATCGAGCAACACTCTTTGTAGCTGTCAGCATTGTGAGAAACTAGACATGGACCGCACAATCCACAATATATACGTTGATCTGAGCCGCTAGGCATAATTTAGAAACATGAACATGAGGTTCTTAGTAAACATTTTGATCAAACTGTATAAGCCCACTTGCCACTTCACGGCCACCTCTTTAAAACTCTTTGTAGCTGCTCTCCAGATTGTATAATTGATGAATGTCTTGAATGGGGGACATCATATATTAAAGGGGTTTTCCCAGCAGGGACATTTATGACATATCCACAGGATATGCCATAAATGTCAGATAAATGCGGGTCCCACCTCTGGGACCTGCACCCATCTCTAGAACGGGGCCACTTAAACCCCATTCTAGCTTTCTGTGTTCCCACTGACGCTTGTGATTTTCGACCATATAAGAAGAAAACACTGTTTCGCTGAGCTACGCTGTTTTTGTAAGTCCCATAGAAGTAAATGGCAGTTGCGGAAACAGCGTAGCTCGCATGCTACTTAGATGTGATCGAGAACAGGTGGAATCTGCATGTCAGTCCCACTGACCTGACAGATTCGGGTTTCAGCGTAAGATACTGCTTCTATGTATCCAGGATACATAGAAGCTGTATCTCAAAAAGTTAATTTTATTTTTTAAGAAAAACCTATTACAAAGTGCCATTAAACACTAAAATACACTGTTTTAGTAAAAAAAAAAAAAAAAAAAAAAAGACTTCAAAAGCTTCCATAGCCTTTAAGGTTTTTTTCCCCGCAATACAGGCAGAAGTTATTCTGAATGGAGATACTTTTATTGATCTTTCAGAAAATAATACACTGATTTTAACTTATAAGTGAATGTCATATGAACAATACCTCTCAAAAATTGTTTCCATGCCATACTGTTAAATATTTGAATCAAGTAGACCATGTATAATGCAGAACTAGTGAACTGTGCATAATAAAATGACTTTGGTTTGCTAAACATTTTCGTCAGCTAGGAAAATAAAAAATCTACAAAGGTTTGATCATTCTCTCTATTAGTAGACATGCATGGTATGTGATGAAATTATTTATCAAGCTGAAAATGATTAAATTATAAGGACAGGTGAATGAGCTTCTACCAACAAACTTTTTCCAGATCTTTATTTTACTGACTAGCTTTATTTTTGCTTCGGCATGTTACACTAGGTGGTACAGGACATGTCATACTATAAATGAATGACATGAATTGTTATATTCTTCACAGAACTATGACTGTAATTATTTGGATGGGCGTTTGGAGTTTATAATAAAGCTCTTTTTTTGGACGGCTAGGCTGACATATGCTGTCCATAGGGGCAAAATATATCTACTCATATTCAGTTAAGTTTTAATGTAGATAACCAATACATTTGTTTATGTTAGTTTGCAGTCCACACTAAAGACACAAATACGGAGTGGGGGTAGCTAGGGAGTTTCATGACTTGCATTTAAAGAGGGGGAGGGAAGACATGTTAAAGGTTAATAGGTGAGAAGGGTTTTAATGGGAAGACAAAAAGTATAGGGAAGGTGGAGAATATTGTTTTATGGATGATGGTTCGTATCTGATCTGACTTTTCAGACATCAGAAGCACCTACATTCAACCTGTTGAGGTCAATATATCAAATATTGTCAAAGAATGACCATTAATATAAAACTTATACTTTAACACCTTAAGGAACTGGTCTTTATCGGCCTTAAAGACCAAGCATTCCTTTTCGATTTTTCCTCCCCACCTTCCAAGAGCCATAACTTTTTTTTATTTTTATGTTGGTATAGCCATATGAGCTATTTGATACAAAAAAAGAAGGGGAAAAGGGAAAAAGGAATTGGGGAGAGGGGCAAGGAGAAAGGAAAAAATATAAGGAAACACTGGTAGACAGGCACTCGGCTCAGCGTTGTATAAAAATATCAAGAATTTATTGGAATTAAGTAAAAGAGGGTAGCGAAAAATGCGACCCTATATCAATTTGGACAAAACACAAAATACATTCAATAAACAAACAAAATTAGACACCACAGGCCCGGCCGGGTCACTAATAGCTAATATACATAAATGATCAAAGTGATCAAGGATTGTAACATGAAATTCATGATCGAGTATTGCAGTATGATAAGCTTAGTAATAAACCCGTTGAGTAATGGGCAGTGTGCAGCGGGAGCTCGGCTGTCAGTCACAGCCAGGCTTCGCGGCGATCGTGCGGGCACATCTTCTGTGCCCGCACGATCTCCTTCATGTACATGCACGGCAGAATGCGCTAATGGCTGCATTCTATGCCATGCATGTACGTGATTCTGCGCCAACGGGTTAAATAAGTTAAATAAGACAAATATATAATAAAAAAAAAAAGGTTTATAACTAGGTCGCACTATGTCAAGCAAAATAGTAAAAATACTTTGGATAAGCAGGTAGGGTAATACAGTTGATCAGGGATATCTGTTTAGATAGGAATATCTCACCCTATATTAGCCCTAAACTATGAATGCCCTGCCGCAGCAGAACTGATGCCCTAAGGCCACATTCAGACATGGTGGAATTGCTGTTGAATTTTGCTACGGACAGTCCGCAGTGGAATACTGCAGCAGCCACTTTTTACATTTGTTTCTATACATTTTTAGGAAATTTAGTTCCGACTTTGTTGAAAATAACTGTGCGGAAATTAGGCTGCGGTGCAAAATTTCCCCTGCGCAGCATGCACATTATGTTGCGGAGAAGCAGCGGAATTTCACTGCGGATTTCAGCCTCTGCAATGCAAAAACAGAAATTTGTGGCAAGTCCCCTGTGATATCTGCAACTTTTGAATTACCTGTCAAATATGCAAATGTTGGTGGAGATTCATTGCGTAATTGCCCTGAATCTGCATCATTATTTGCAGCGGAAAAATTCTGCCACGTGTGATCGTGGCCTTATAACAGTGATCCCACTCTGAAACTTCCTCTATGTACTCTATTTTGTCCCTAGAGGTGGTAAATATCTATCTTGAGTAATTAGGGAATTACAATATATTAAAAGACAGCACAAATATTGTTCAATATATGTATATGAAACAAATATCCCAAAGCAAATGAAACGTCCCAATGTGTTTCCCTATTAATTAGTTATGGTTCACCAGTTGACAAACAATGTCTCTTTCAGAAATAGTCTGCTATAAGAACAACTGAATGTGTAGCCACATACAAGTAGAGCAGTCCAAAAACAATATGGAAGCAACCTCCCTGAATACAACTGAGGTTTGATAAACCTCACAAAAAATGAAGCCAGCACTACTTGTGTAACAGGGGAACCTGTACAGGGTGGTTAATTAAATCTGGTCTATAACTAGAAGTGGTTATAAACTTGCCAAAAGACCCCATGTGACGGTTCCCAATACTGACTGGTTAAATAAAACACGTGAAGTTAAACTGTTCCTTTAGCCCATTTGGAAATACAGTGTTGCACCTATGTATCGATTGGACTTTCTGTTGTAGAGTTTTGTCCAAGTCAACTGTATGTACTGAGGTCCTCACCACCTCCAGAACTATGGGTTACCATCATGTACCTCAATGACATGACGCAAAACTGGTTTGTCCCTTTTGTTATTTGTTACCCACATGCTCAATAATCATTGACTTAAGCCATCCTATAGTCTTCCCAATATACCGCATACCACAATTGCAGACACAAATGTAGATGACACCAGATGTCTTGCAGTTCGCAAAATCTCTATCCAGATAGACTCTTTCTCTGCACAAATCTCTGTATTTAGATCAAATGTGAATGAAGGGTCATGCTTTACATCTTTTTTTTATTTAAACAATTTGTTACACACACATATAAACACTTAATAATACATATGACATAAATATGCCAACTGCTTGTACGTCTAACAAACTGTATATCTAATACAAATACTGAAGACCAAAAGGATAAAGAAGAAATATAAAGGAAGAAAATGGAAAAAGAAGACGAAAAAGAAAAAACACAACCCCAGATATAAGACATTAGCCCACCCTGCCCATTTCGTATGCAGATTTATTATATGAAAAGCATTGTTCTCATTTAGAGTAGTTTTGTAGCAAAAAATACTGATTAACCCTATTTATTACTCTACCTATGACAAATTGATTTTATTACTTCCATTTATATGCCACCTCTGTTCTTGCAACACACAAGATTCTATTAACTACCCACCTAGAGGTAGAGGAGATAATTTCAGAAGAGAGATCCAGCAATGCTAACTCAGGTCGAAGTCAAATCTCCTTGGAACATACACAGTCGAGTCACATTATTATGACCACCTCCTACTTTCGACGTTGGCAGCGCGTGGCCCATGAAGGAAGTCTGAACACATATCACTCGTTGTTGCTATTGTTGCTATTGGTAAAAGGGGTGATTTATCAGTTTCAAATAAGGATGATTATTGACTTTCGGGCCAACAGTTGCAGTATTTCTCAAACAGCTCAGCTTGTGAACTGTTCGCATGCTGCCGTCGTGAAAGTGTATTGTGAGTGGATAAATTGCAATATTAGGAATAACCGACATGGAAACTGCGGAGCACCACGTGCTATTGATGTGAGAGGTGAACGTCGGCTACAAAGGTGCGTGAGGGCCGAACGACACACTACAGTGGAGCAGCTCACCGTGAAAATGAACCAGGGGCTACCAGACGTGTGTCTAAAAAAACAGTTCAGCGAACCCTGCAGCGTATGGGGCTCCGAAGCACACGGATGGTCATTGCTCCAATGCTAAGAAAGGTGCATCGGAAAAAAGGCTTAAATTTGCACGCCAGTATCGGAATTGGACCACCGACGATTGGCAAAGGGTTGCTTTCTCCAATGAGTCACGTTTTCTGCTTTATCGAACGGATGGACGTTGGCGTGTCAGTCGAGAATCATCAGAGAACAAACACCCTTCAACCATTGCTGGAAGAACACAAGCTGGTTTCATCAGCATTATGGCCTGGGGAATTTTTTCATGCCATTCTCCGGACCCACTCCATGTGGAAGGCTCTCTGAACCGATTTGGGTATAAATCCATTGCTGCAGATCACATCCTCCCATACATGCTGTTTGTCTTCCCTGGGGCAGATGGAATCTTCAAGCAAGAAAATCTTCCAGCAAGACAATGCGACATGTTCACACGTCTAGAAATGTCTGACAGTGGTTGGAGGAGCACGACCAAGACTTCCAAGTACTTCCCTGGCTCTCTAATTCGCCAGACTTGAACCCAATTGAGCATCTTTGGGACCACCTTGATCATCTTGTTCGATCTATGGATCCTCCCCCACACACTCTCCAGCAAATGTGCAATGCACTGCAGTCAGTGTGGCTCCAGATACCTGAGACAACCTACCAGCACCTTATTTGGTCACTCCCAGCCCGTCTAGCTGCACATGGCGGTTACTCTGGATATTAGCTGGTGGTCATAATAATGTGACTTGACTGTGTATGTAGGTCAGCAAGTAAAAAATAACCTCCCAAAATGTTTTGATTTTCAGGCGGTTCCACCACATATGAACTAGGTCCGCTCTCTCACCACAGCCACTCCAGCATAAATCTGACTCCGAAGGATAGGATTTGGCTGGTGTTAAGTATCAGCGTAATTGTATTTTACGTATTATCTCTATTTGATTAATACAATATGTATTACTGTCTGCGTGACCAATTCATGGCTTGGTGCCAGTTATGTAATGAAAAAACGCCACCCAGATCCTTTTCCCAGCTAAACATATAGTTTAATTTTCTATTATTATGTAATGATATAATATCAGAGCATATAGTAGAGAGGCCACCTTTTGTCATAACAGATGAGACAATGTAATTGTGAGTCTTTGGGAGCCTTTTTTCTAGTGTATCTATTCTTTCAATGAGACCATAATTAGTGGAGAACCTATTGTTTTGGATGAACTGAAAAAAAAACTGAGCTGGGTAGATTATAGGTAACTACCAAGCCTGTAAAGGACCTAAGTCACTTCTGAGTGCATAATTCCTCTAGTTTCGAGGCAGTCGAATCGGACAACAATTTTATATCAAAGTCTCTGATTAGGTCTTTAAAATAAATCAGCTTAAAATATGAAAGGCTAATTTTAAATAGCTTATTACCGACTATTACCTTGTTCCATATCTGGAGCGAAAAATTTGTAGTATCCAGCATCTGGTGTGTAGTATGAAGGCCTAGTAAATTATATATAAAAATAGCTCTTATTAACCCCTTCCCGCGATTGGGCGTAACTGTACGTCCAGAATGCAAGTGATTTCCCGCATTCGGGCGTACAGTTACGCCCAAGCTTCAAACTGTCACCATGTCAACAGACATGGTGACAGCGTCCCGATCGCAACTGTCATAGACAGTTGCCGAGCAGGACTCGCGGGCACAGGACCAATCAGAGTGGTCCCGTGCCGGAACGAGCTGTGATTGGCCAGTCAGTACTGACAGGCCAATCACAGCGCAAGAGCAGTGGTTTGCCGGCATCTCCGTCTCTGACAAGCTCATTCCTGTCAGAGAGCTTGTCAGAGACGGAGACAAGAAGAAATACAGTGTGTAAGTAAAAAAAAAACAGCGATCTGCCCCTTTTCTGCCCTTTTGTGCCCACTAACCTGTGATCACCTCCTTTGGTGCCCACAGGTTAAGAAAAAAAAATAATATATATATATAATATATATATATATATATATATATATAATTTCAGGCCACCACAGTGTCCTTCTGCCGTGCTGTGATCTGTCACCTGTCGCAGTACCCGGTCGCCATCACTCTGCTGTGTCCCTAGATTGCCCACTGCCCGAGTTCCCTGTTAGGTAGCAATGCCACATCTCATTTAGTTTTTCCCCTGCTAGGTAGGGTACCCTTACTAATTGAATACAGCAGGGTCTGTTCTCATTCCACGGTTGAGAGTAGTGGTTTATTTTTTGATTAAAAAAAAAATTGTAAAACAAAATGTAAAAAAATTTTTTAAAAAAAAAACGTACAAATTTTTTTTTTCGTTAGTTCGTTAGTTAGGTAGCAAAAGTTTATCAGTATGGCCAAAAGAGTCTTTTCAGCTGAGGAAGCATATGAAATGCTGTGTTCCGACACGGACAGCGCGAGTGAAGGGGAAGAGCAGTTCGTGCTTCCATCTTCCTCTGCATCCAGTGACTCTGAATCTGCACCCCCCAGTCGGCACAGAAGAGCCGTAGGTCCTGCTCTGCCTGAGCTGACCTGGGAAGCTGCGGAGAATTATACCCCCCAGGTGCCTGAGTTTACAGCCCGCTCAGGTATTCAAATTGAAACTACGGGTTTCAGCCCCATTGATTATTTTAAACTTTTTTTTTCAGACTCCCTTTTAGCGTTAATGGTCCAGCAGACCAACATCTATGCGGAACAATTTATCGCCCAGAACCCTGACTCTTATTATGGGAGAAGCCAAAATTGGACCCCCACAAACCTAGTGGAATTGCGGAAGTTTTGGGGCATATTTTTAAGTTTTGGTCTAATAAAAAAGCCTAGTATTAGAGACTATTGGTCCCTTGATATTTTATATAACACCCCCATTTACCGCACAGTAATGACAAGGAAGCGCTTCGAAGCCATCCTGAAATTCCTTCATTACAATGATAATAGCCAGTGCCCACCCCCACAGGACCCAAATTTTGATAGGCTATATAAAATACGACCATTGATTGCCCACTACTCCCAAATTTTTTCCCACGTTTATACCCCCCAGCAAAATATTTCGGTGGATGAATCCCTAGTCAGCTTCAAGGGTAGACTGCACTTCAGGCAGTATCTACCCAATAAAAGAGCCCGGTACGGCATAAAGCTCTACAAGCTGTGCGAAAGTGCCACCGGTTACACCTACTCCTTTAGGGTCTATGAGGGAAAAGACTCCCATATAGATCCCCCAGAATGCCCCCCTTTCCTTGGAATTAGTGGAAAGATCGTATGGGATCTTATCCATCCTTTACTTGGGAAAGGCTATCATCTTTATCTGGACAACTTTTATAACAGTGTCCCGTTACTAAAAGTTCTCTCGTCCAGATCCACCTTGGCGTGCGGAACAATCCGCAAAAATAAGAAGGGCCTCCCCAAAACATTGCTGGGTCAGATCCTAAAATTAGGAGAGAGCAAAGCTTTCTGCTGCGACGATCTGCTCCTCCTAAAGTATAAGGATAAAAGGGATGTCCTTATACTGACCAGCATACACGACAGCAGAGGCAGCCTAGTCCCTGTACGTGGATCCACTTCCCAAGTCCCAAAACCATATTGTGTACAGGAGTACAACAAGTATATGGGTGGCGTTGACCTGTCCGACCAGGTTATAAAAAATTATACAGCGCCATGCGCAAGACCAGAGTATGGTATAAGAAGCTGTCTGTGTATCTTACACAGATGGCTTTATACAACGCCTTTGTCCTCTACAGATATGCCAGCAGTGGAGATACGTTCCTGCAATTTCAGGAAAAGGTCATAAAGTCCCTGATATTTGGTAACCAGGAAGGAGAGGGCAGTTCATCTGGCTCTTCCGCCAGTAGGATAATTCCCGGCCAGCATTTCCCCACAGAAATCCCCCCCACTGAAAAAAAAGAGAAGCCCCCAAAAAAATGCCGTGTGTGTGTGCCAAGCGAGGCATTCGTAAGGACACCACATACCATTGTGAGACGTGTCCCACAAATCCCGGCCTTTGCATGAAACAATGTTTCAAAATTTATCATACCTCCTTGGATTTTTAATTTATTTATTCTTTATTCACCTTTTCTGTCTCCCATACTGGCCATGACCAATTATTAATTTTTTTACTGACCAGCCCCATTTAAAATTTGATCATTTAAAATTAGTAAAAAACCTCCTAAAACAAAACTAAATATTCTCACTATACCAAGGACCCGAGGGAGTGTCTGTCTCATCCAGGTTGCAAATCTGGGTGAGAGGAATAAATCCAGATGAGATTGGTTGTCTCATCAAATTTTTTTTTGCTGAGGCCTTTGATTTATTTTTTGGGCTGGATTTTATGGAATGGTGGGTAGGTTGGTAGTGGGACCTGCCATTCCCTCTCCCTCCATTGCGGGTTTTCCAGGTTGTCCTCCTTATTTACTAAAATTAAAGTATTTCTTATTATACCCCTAGTTGAATAACTAGAGGGTTGTTACTTCACAATTTAAAAATTCTCACTATACCCCTAGATGAATACCTAGAGGGTTGTCACTTCACAAATTAAAAATTCTCACTATACCCCTAGATGAATACCTTGAAAGGTGTTACATTACAATCTAAATCTTCTCACTATGCCGCTAGATGAATTCTTTGAGGGGTTTAGTTTCCTAAATGGGGTCACTTTTCTGGGTTTCTAATGTTTTGACACCCCAGATCCTCTGTTTTCATGACACAGGGCAGTAAATGACATCGTAGTAGGCCTCAGATGTTGCATGGTGCTGTTTACATTCAGAGCCCCACCACGTGCTCAAACAGAAGTTTATCTCCACAAATGGGGTATTGACGTATTCAGGAGAAATTGCGTAACAAACTGTGGGTGCTGTTTCTCCTTTAACCCCTTGTGAAAATTATGAATTTGGGGCTAAAGCAACATTTTCTTTGAACAAAAATCTAAATTTTATTATTTTACTGCCCAGTGTATGACACACCTGTGGGGTCAAACTGCTCACTACACCACATGAACAATTCCTTGAGGGGTGTAGTCTCCAAAATGGGGTCACTTGTGGGGGTTTTCCACTGTTTTGTCCCCTCAGGGGCTTCGTAAATGTGACATGGCCTCCGCAAACCATTCCTGCTAAATGTGATCTCCAAAAGCCAAATGGCACTCCATCCCTTCTAAGCCCTGCCGTGTGTCCAAATATCAGTTTATTACCACATGTGGGGTATTGTTTTACTCGGGAGAAATTGCTTTACAAATTTTATGGTGCTTTTTCTCCTTCAGTCCTTGTGGAAATGAGAAAAAATTAGCTAAACCTACATTTTCTTTGAAAAAATTTAGATTATCATTTTCACAGCCTACTTCCAATAATTTATCCAAAAAACCTGTGGGGTCAAAACGCTCACTATACCCCTAGATAATTTCCTCAATGGGTGTTGTTTCCGAAATGGGGTCACTTGTGGGGGGTTTCCACTGTTTTGTCCCCTCAGGGGCTTTGTAAATGTGACATGGCCTCTCAAACCATTCCTGCTAAATTTGAGCTCCAAAAGCCAAATGGTGCTCTTTCCCTTCTAAGCCCTGCCGTGTGTCCAAATATCCATTTATTACCACATGTGGGGTATTGTTTTACTCGGGAGAAATTGCTTTACAAATTTTACAGTGCTTTTTCTCCTTCAGTCCTTGTGGAAATGAGAAAAAATTACCTAAACCTACATTTTCTTTGAAAAAATTTAGATTATCATTTTCACAGCCTACTTCCAATAATTTATCCAAAAAACCTGTGGGGTCAAAATGCTCACTATACCCCTAGATAATTTCCTCAATGGGTGTTGTTTCCGAAATGGGGTCACTTGTGGGGGGTTTACACTGTTTTGTCCCCTCAGGGGCTTTGTAAGTGTGACATGGCCTCTCAAACCATTCCTGCTAAATTTGAGCTTCAAAAGCCAAATGGCGCTCTTTCCCTTCTAAGCCCTGCCGTGTGTCCAAATATCCATTTATTACCACATGTGGGGTATTGTTTTACTCAGGAGAAATTGCTTTACAAATTTTACGGTGCTTTTTCTCCTTCAGTCCTTGTGGAAATGAGAAAAAATTAGCTAAATCTACATTTTCTTTGAAACAATTTAGATTATCATTTTCACAGCCTACTTCCAATAATTTATCCAAAAAACCTGTGGGGTCAAAACGCTCACTATACCCCTAGATAATTTCCTCAATGGGTGTTGTTTCCGAAATGGGGTCACTTGTGGGGGGTTTCCACTGTTTTGTCCCCTCAGGGGCTTTGTAAATGTGACATGGCCTCTCAAACCATTCCTGCTAAATTTGAGCTCCAAAAGCCAAATGGCGCTCTTTCCCTTCTAAGCCCTGCCGTGTGTCCAAATATCCATTTGTTACCACATGTGGGGTATTGTTTTACTCGGGAGAAATTGCTTTACAAATTTTATGGTGCTTTTTATCCTTCAGTCCTTGTGGAAATGAGAAAAAATTAGCTAAACCTACATTTTCTTTGAAAAAATTTAGATTATAATTTTCACAGCCTACTTCCAATAATTTCTGTAAAAAACCTGTGCGGTCAAAATGCTCACTATACCCCTAGATAATTTCCTTGAGGTGTCTAGTTTCCCAGATGGGGTCACTTTTGGGGGATTTTTACTGTTTTGTCACTGCAAGAGCCCTTCTAACAAAATAAGGCCCCAAAATCCACTACGTGTTCCTTTGCTTCTGAGGCCGGTGCTTCATTCCAGTAGCACGCTACGACCACATGTGGTATATTTCCTAAAACTGCAGAAACTGGGCAACAAATATTGAGTTGCATTTCTCTGCTAAAACCTTCTGTGTTATAAAAAAAATTGTATTAAAAATGTATTTCTGCAAAAAAATATGAAATTTGTAAATTTCACCTCTACTTGTGTCATGAGAAAACAATCTCAGAATCGCTTGGATAGGTGAAAGCATTCCAGAGTTATTACCACATAAAGTGAACATGTCAGATTTGAAAAATGAGGCTCTGTCAGGAAGGTCAAAAGTGGCTAGGTCGGCAAGGCGTTAATGTAGCCCTTGAGTATGCTAATTTTATCCCAACATAGATCCTAATCGTCCCACCATCCACATCTAATAGGTTCTAATATTTCTGCTGCAAATTGTGGTATGAGCGCACATACGGAAGCCCATGCCACAATCCCTTATTTTTTGTTACAGAGTATCCTTCCCTATTCTTGAGCGCTTATTTCCCCAAATAAAGTTCAGTATCAAATTTTGAAGTTTTTCAATTGTTAATTGTGGAAAGTGAAGGGGAATACATCTAAAATAGTATAGAATTACTGGGAGAACCTACATTTTTATAAAGTTTATTTTTGCGATCTAAGAACAGTGGACTTTACTTAGGTTGCAGAATTTCTTCCTGATATGTTCAGTCAGCTCAGAAGAGTTAATACTAAGCATTGCAAGAAGGGAGTGTGCAACTTGAATGCTAAGGTATGTGAAGTATTTGTCCACCCAAATGTACTTAAAATTTGCCTTAATATGCTGTACTAATTTTTGCATGGAATTTATAACTAATAAATGGAATATATCCATATATATATATATTTGAATATTTGAATATATATTTGAACAAATCTCATCCACACGCTGCAAAAAAAAGTGACCTGCAGTGTGGCTTTTTAAGCCGCAGCATGTCAATTTATGCTGCAGAATCGCTGCTTCTCTGTTGCGGAAATGCTGCGGTTCTGCCGCAAAAATCACAAATGAGAAAAAAAAAAGGGCTGGGGGAAGTCTAAACTTTTTTATAAATTTAAAAAAGTGCCTTTTTTTTTTCTCATGTGTGATTTTTGCGGCAGAACCGCAGCATTTCCGCAACAGAGGAGCGGCGATTCCACAGAATAAATGGACATGCTGCGGCTTAAAAAGCCACACTGCAGGTCAATTTTTTTTTGCAGCGTGTGGATGAGATTTGTTCAAATCTCATCCACTCGGCTGCGACTGTAATACGCTGCAGATTTTCCACAATAAAATGTGTTGCATAAAATCTGCAGTGTTCATGCCTAGTGTGTTCCTATCCTAAGGCCGGATTTACACGAGCGTGTGCTTTTTGCGCGCGCAAAAACGTGGCGTTTTGCGCATGCAAAAGGTCCATAACAGCTCCGTGTGTCAGCAGCGTATGATGCGCGGCTGAGTGATTTTCAGCAGCGTCCATTATTATGACACTCTGTTTGTAGCACGTGGTGCTTTTCTGTTTTCATTCATAGTTTATACTGCTGCGGAAGTGCTGGGCGTGATTTTCACGCACCCATTGACTTCAATGGGTGCGTGATGCTCGAACAATGCAGAAATATCGGACATGTCGTGAGTTTTACGCAGCGGACACACGCTGCGTGAAACTCACGGACAGTGTGCACGGCCCCATAGAGTAACATAGGTCCGTGCGAGGCGCGTGAAAATCACGCACGTTGCACGGATGTATTACACGTTCGTCTGAATAAGCTCTAGCAATAAGGCCCAGTTCACAGAGTTTTTGGGCCTTGATATTGACTCGGACACTGCGTCAAAATCAGCACCAAACAACTTCCAAAACTGCCTCCCATTGATTTAATCTGAAATGAATGGGAGCCAGTCGCGGAAAAAAGAAAAAGCAGCACGTCCTTTCTTGCCGCGGTTCTGCCTCTGACCTCCCATCGAAATCAATGGGAGGCAGAAAATGCATTTTTCCCTGCGTTTTTTGTCTGCTGTCCTCAATCGCCACGGGCAAAAAACGCGGCAAGATAGTGTGGGCAGGTCAAAATCTGCCTCAAAATTCGGTGCGCGGTTCCATGCGGTCGCGGGTGCGCATGCGCGGGAGTTTGCGGGTGCGCACGATCGGTCGCACGGGCGGCGGTGTTTGACGGCCCCCATGACGACCCCCATGCTACCCAGGGCCGCCATCAGGGGGGGTATTATGGGTACTGATGTGAGAGGCACGGCCAAACCTAATTGAAAGGGGTGCCCGCAGCTCACGACATTCTTTTGGTGAAAAAAACGGGCCCCATTGCAGAGGCCTGTTTTTTTTCTACCAAAGGCAAGTCGCGGCAGTTTGCCGGGCCCCCCTTTCAATTAGGTTTGGCCGGGCCTCTCACATCAGTACCCCTAATACCCCCCCTGATGGCGGCCCTGGGTACCATGATATAGTGCTGGACGGAGTACCGTTAACAGGCGGTGCCACGGTAGGGGGGCCCAGAAAATTTAGCTGTAGGGGGCCCTGAAATTCCTGATGGCGGCCCTGATTGTAGCCAGCCACATATCAGGTCCAATCAGGATACCATCCATTATGTATTTCCAAATGGGCTGAACAAACAGCTTAAAGGCTATGTACACCTTAGACAGTTTTTTTAAAAAAATTATTTGTATTAAATCATTGTACCGGTACTATCTGATTGTAAGCACTTTTTAATTGACGGTTATTAAAATTAGTTTTTATTTATTACAATGCAGCTTCTATGTATCCTGTATACATAAAATCGGTATTGTTCTATCTCAGACAAATCAGTCAGTTCAGCTAAACGGACGGCTTGGATGTGAGCAGGCCCTGCGTGTCTCTGACATATAGGATCCATGTATTATCAATAACATTTTAGTTTTTAACGTAGATATGATCGATATTAGATGTTGCCAGGGTAGTAGCTATACAAAGGTAGTTGTTGCAGTGTTAAATATGGCACATGGAAGGTGGTGGGTCCTGTTAAGAGTCAAATCTGGTTATGTTTGAATGCAAGAATGACTGAACATAATTGTACAATATTCTAGACAAGTGAGAATCTTCTCTCAGCTTTTGTTTTATACGTTATTAGGTCCCTAATGCATTGTGCCAAACTTTATTTAATGAAACAATTCCATCAAGGAGGGGCATATACAACTTAGGGCCCCTTCCACCAACATACCCGCAACTTAAATCTTCTAATTTTTTAAATAAATAATAATAATAATAATAATAATAATAATAATAATAATAATAATAATAATAATTGTAAAAAAAGAATTTTTTGCTTTTACCTCTCTGAAAAATGGCCAGATAGTCATAATTTCCTCTGCAGCGTTAACATCACTTCTGGTCTAGGGCAGTAAAGGGCTTATTGATAATATCCCTGGTGGGCTAGGGTGGTGAAGGGTGAAGTGAAGAGTTAACTCCCTGTGAAGTGGTTAACTACCTGTACAGAGGGCTGCAAGACTCCTTCCTCTTGCTCCTCCAACTGTGACTTTGGACTGCTCAGACACAGAGATACTACATCAACAGTTGTCAGCCAATCACAGATCAGATTAAACAATCAGAGTCTCTGTGATAGGCTGACTGGAATAATACAGTGTCTGTGTAATTTTTAGGAGACCCATGGAGCGTGTGAACAGATGGAGGGGGTGGGAAAAGCAGAATACATGTATTAAATCTTCCCTGTGGCCAGAGTGGTCTCCTCTCCCCTCTGGGTCTCTGTGCAGCTGGAAATGCAATATGATATTCAAAATAAATACTGATACACAGTACTAAAAGTCTAAACTTCTGGTAAAACACTGGGAAGCATACACATTCTAGCATATACAGTACTTCATACAGAAAATATTTCAAAGCAGCAAAATAATAGGTACAATATAAGCATTACCAATGATAACCATAATGAGCTGCTCGGAGGCTGTTTATCAGAGGACTTATTATTTAGGGGAGGCACAGATATTTCCAATTGAAAGGAAATGCTGATTGAATGCATGTGAGAGGCTCTTTATCAATAAGTACTTCCCTTCATAAACAGGCAAGAGATGATAGGACATAGAGAAATTACTTTTGCTTGTTAAGAGAACCAAATAACTATCTAGAAGCAAATATACATTTTAAAATTGGTGATATTTTTGACACATAAACACTGGTAACTCTGTAAATTCAAATAGATCCAAAAATTATTTTCACCACTTGTTTTTGTGAGCAGTCTTGGGAACATTTCAAACTTGGTAGTTATACGCATTTCATTCCAATGCAGTGATCCAAGATTAGACATCAAGAGCTAATGCAGAACGTAATATAATAATAATAATAATAATTTTTATTTATATAGCGCCAACATATTCCGCAGCACTTTACAGTTCAGGGGGTACATTGTACAGACAATATCAGACATTACATATTGACAAAACTAATTTACAATTCAAGCAAGAGGAGTGAGGACCCTGTTCGTAAGAATTTACAATCTATGAGGAAATAAGGGAGACACAAAGTGTAAAAAATGCTTAAAGAGGCTCTGTCCCCAGATTTTGCAACCCCTATCTGCTATTGCAGCAGATAGGCGCTGCAATGTAGATTACAGTAACGTTTTTATTTAAAAAAAAACGAGCATTTTTGGCCAAGTTATGACCATTTTTGTATTTATGCAAATGAGGCTTGCAAAAGTCCAAGTGGGCGTGTTTAAAGTAAAAGTCCAAGTGGGCGTGTATTATGTGCGTACATCGGGGCGTTTTTACTACTTTTACTAGCTGGGCGTTCTGACGAGAAGTATCATCCACTTCTCTTCAGAACGCCCAGCTTCTGGCAGTGCACAGACACACAGCGTGTTCTCGAGAGATCACGCTGTGACGTCACTCACTTCCTGCCCCAGGTCCTGCATCGTGTCGGCCACATCGGCACCAGAGGCTACAGTTGATTCTGCAGCAGCATCAGCGTTTGCAGGTAAGTAGCTACATCGACCTCGAGAACACGCTGTGTGTCTGCACTGCCAGAAGCTGGGCGTTCTGAAGAGAAGTGGATGATACTTCTCGTCAGAACGCCCAGCTAGTAAAAGTAGTAAAAACGCCCCGATGTACGCACATAATACACGCCCACTTGGACTTTTACTTTAAACACGCCCACTTGGACTTTTGAAAGCCTCATTTGCATAAATACAAAAATGGTCATAACTTGGCCAAAAATGCTCGTTTTTTAAAAATAAAAACGTTACTGTAATCTACATTGCAGCGCCTATCTGCTGCAATAGCAGATAGGGGTTGCAAAATCTGGTGACAGCCTCTTTAAGTACAATGGTCCAGCCATCTTTGATACATATTTTGTACACATAAAGCTGCATGAGCCGGTCACCAGCCAGTGTGTATGACAGACATGAAGTATATTAGGGTGCAAGGAGCGGATCCTGCTGAATTAAGGGGCCTCATGTCTAATATAAAGGGGGGCCAGGGAAAGGAGTCAGATTACGGAATGTTGTAGGCCTGTCTAAAAAGATGTGTTTTCAAAGCACGTCTAAAACTGTGGAAGTTGGGAATTAATCTGATTGTCTGGGGTAGCGCACGACAAAAATCTTGGAGACGAGAGTGGAAGGGTCGGATTATGGCAGATGTTAATCTGAGGTCGTTGGCAGAATGAGGAGTGTGAGTAGGGTGGTAGACAGAGATGAGGGAAGTGATGTAAGGGGGTGTAGCACTGTCTAGAGCTTTGTGGGTGAGATTAATATGTTTGAATTTAATTCTGGAGACTATGGGCAACCAGTGCAGTGACTGGCAGAGGGTAGAGGCGTTGGTGCAGCGGTTGGTCAGAAAGATGAGCCTGGCTGCTGAATTAAGGATCAATTGGAGAATTTTGTGAATGGAAGACCGATTAGTAATGAGTTACAGTAATCAAGACGAGAGTGAATCAGAGCAACAATGAGAGTTTTGGCTGTTTCCACAGTAAAAAAAAGGGCGGATTCTGGAGATGTTTTTAAGGTGAAAGTGACAGGAGCGTGTAAGTGATGGAATGTGAGAAGTAAAGGAAAGATCTGAGTCAAAAATAACCCCAAGACAGCGGGCGTGCTGCCTAGGAGTTAGGGTAGTGCCACACACTGAGATAGAGACATCAGGTTTAGGTAGGTTAGTAGATGGATTGAACACAAGGAGCTCCGTTTTAGAAAGATTCCGTTTCAGATAGAGCGAGGACATGATGTTAGAGACAGCGGAGAGACAGTCACTGGTGTTTTGTATTAAAGCAGGGTTGATGTCCTGGCAAGATGTATATAATTGCGTGTCATCAGCGTAGAGTTGGTACTGGAAGTCAAATCTGCTGATGGTTTGTCCAATAGGAGCTGTGTAGAGCGAAAAGAGGAACGAACCTAGGACTGATCCCTGAGGATCCCCGATAGTAATGGGAAAGAGGAGAAGAACAACCAGCAAATGACACACTGAACGAGCGGTCAGAAAGATAGGAAGAAAACCAGGAGAGAGCAATGTCTTTAAGGCCAATAGACTGGAGCATGTTAAGTAGGAGTTGGTCGTCTACAGTGTCAAAGGCTGCAGAGAGATCCAGAAGAATCAGTGGAGAGTTTTTGCCGTTAGATTTAGCCACCAAGAAATAGTTTGAGACTTTAGTAAGGGCAGTTTCTGTGGAGGGTAGAGTGCGAAAACCAGATTGTAAGGGATTAAGAATTGAGTTAGCAGCAAGATAGCGTATAAGGCGAGAGTAGGCCAAGCGTTCCAGGAGTTTGGAGATGAACGGTAGATTAGAGAGCGGTCGGTAGTTAGCAGTGCTGGATGGATCAAGAGTTGTTTTTTTTCAGTAATGGGTTTATAATGGCATGTTTAAAAAAGGAGGGAAAGATCCCAGATGAAGGGGAGAGGTTAAAAGTTTTAGTCAGGTGACTAGTGGGAGCCGGGGAGAGGGAATGAAGGAGGTGTGAGGGGATGGGGTCACTATGGCAGGTAGTAGGACGAGAAGAAGAAAGGAGCCTAGAAACTTCTGTTATTGGGTCAAATGCAGAAAGTGAAGAAGAAAGGGGAATGATGATACTAGGGGACTGGGAGATAATATCATGCCGGATGTTATCAATTTTAACTTTAAAATAAGTGGCCAGGTCTTCTTAGATCTATGATTGGCGTCTGCACTTTAGAACTAAGGAGGGAATGAAAAGTATCAAAGAGGCATTTTGGATTATTAGATAGTGTGGAGATGAAAGAAGTGAAATAGACTTGTTTGGCACTGTGAAGGGCAGAGTTGTAAGTTCTCAGCATAAATTTGTAATGGAGGAAGTCTGCTGACAAGTGCGATTTTCTCCACAGATGTTCGGCACATCTCGAGCACCGCTGAAGAAAGTGGGATTGAGGTGTGTGTCGGGGTTGTGGACGTCTTTGCCGGGTAGTTCGGAGTGTAGGGGGGCTGCTTCATCCAGAGCATTTTTGATTATGTTATTGTAATGTTTGGCGGTCAGATTGGGACATGAGAGGGAAGAGGTGGGGGACAATGTGGACTGTAGACTGTCTAGGAGTTGCTGAGTGTTAATGGCATATAGATTTCTGTATGTCTGATATGTAGGCATGTCCTGTGGAGGCAGTGAATTTGTGATAGTAAAGGAGAGAAGGTTGTGATCAGAGAGCGGGAGAGGAGAATTATTAATGTCAGAAACTGAGCAGAACCGGAAGAAGACCAGGTGAAGCGAATGCCCGTCTTCATGTATACGAGAGTTAGTAAGTTGTGACAGACCTAGGGAGGAAGTTAAAGATAGAAATTGGGAGGCAGATGAGGAGATTGGGTTATCAATGGGGATGTTAAAATCACCCATGTTGAGAGTTGGTGTTTCAGATGAGTGGAATTGTGGAAGCCAGGAAGCAAAATGTTCCAGGAATTGACGTGGTGAGCCCGAGGGGCAGTAGACAACTGCCACTCAGAGGGAGAATGGGCGAAAGAGTTTGATGGTGTGGACTTCAAAAGAGGGAAATGTGAGTGAGGGGACAGGGGGAATGACCTGGAAGGTACAGTGTGAGGAAAGAAGTATACCTACTCCTCCACCCGGCCCGTTCTCAGATCAGGGGGGCATGAGAGAATTGTCGACCACCATAAGATAGAGCAGCAGGGGAAGCAGTATCAGACAGGTGCAGTTATGTTTCTGTAATAGCCAGGTGGTTGAGAGAGTTAGAAAGGAATAAGTCGTGAATAAAGTTGAGTTTGTTGTACACGGACCAATAATTCCAGAGTGCACAGTTAAAAGAGACAGGAGAAGACATACAAGGAATGTTAAGAAGATTAGCAGGGTTTCTATATGTGGCAGGTAAGGGATTGAGGTTGGCAGAAGAAAAGGGAGGACCAGGCTTGGGAGAGATGTCCCCTGCAGCTAATAGCAGGATAATGGAGAGAGACCGTAGATGGTTCTGTGATTTCTAAGAGTGACTTTTGTGTTGAGCAGTTGGATGAGATGGTTTAAAGTGATTATGGAAAGTGAATAGTGTATGGGAGCTGTACATGGGCGAGGGAATGAGAGAGGGGCTGATGTTGATGGAGTTAAGCAAAGGCATAAATGGGTGGTAGGATTGTAAACAAACAACATCTACAATGATAACTATGGCAGTAAATATGGTGTGAAGGTTTTCGGATTGAAAAAATGTCCAAAGTATAAATTATAAAGTAAAAAATTTGTAAGTTTAGTCCACATAGCTTACCTGTCTAACTGCAGCAACACTTTGCCAATATGACACTTAGACAGAGATGACTTCTGCACTCATGCACGAGTGCCTTCCCCTTATGCTACAACTACATTTATAGGGTAGTAGATGCTCAGATCTAGGCCAAATTAAGCTTGTTCAGCTGTTAATCAAATAAACTAGACACATGAGGTGAAAATTCAGGAGGAAAAGATCAGCACTCCTTGTGGAATTTGAAAATAAATCTCCTTTATTTTAAATAGCCAGTGGAAAAAATGAGCAACTTGAAGTGGACAAATTACATAAAGCAACAATTTTCAAGGAACATTTTCCATTTGGTTCCATTTGTGGAACCTTGGATCAGGTTACTGTAAAGGCTTGCACCCATTATATTACATCAAATATTCTCTCCGGTGCTGTGATCATCTTCCTTTCTTAAATTACATAAAGAGTCCGTCCCCTCTGACGCGTTTCTAGCTCTCAAGAGCCATTACTCATAGATAGGGGAGGAAGTGTGAGTGTGTGACTGAAATAGTAGCCAGAAAAGAAATCCACCCACTCTAATCAGGTGTATACAATAATCAGAAAGTGGATGACATATGAAACATACAAAATATAAAAATATATACACTACCGTTCAAAAGTTTGGGGTCACCCAGACAATTTTGTGTTTTCCATGAAAACTCACACTTATATTTATCAAATGAGTTGCAAAATGACTAGAAAATATAGTCAAGACATTGACAAGGTTAGAAATAATGATTTTTATTTGAAATAATAATTTTCTCCTTCAAACTTTGCTTTCGTCAAAGAATGCTCCATTTGCAGCAATTACAGCATTGCAGACCTTTGGCATTCTAGCTGTTAATTTGCTGAGGTAATCGGGAGAAATTTCACCCCATGCTTCCAGAAGCCCCTCTCACAAGTTGGATTGGCTTGTTGGGCACTTCTTGCGTACCATATGGTCAAGCTGCTTCCACAACAGCTCTATGGGGTTGAGATCTGGTGACTGCGCTGGCCACTCCATTACAGATAGAATACCAGCTGCCTGCTTCTTCCCTAAATAGTTCTTGTATAATTTGGAGGTGTGCTTTGGGTCATTGTCCTGTTGTAGGATGAAATTGGCTCCAATCAAGCGCTGTCCACAGGGTATGGCATGGCGTTGCAAAATGGAATGATAGCCTTCCTTATTCAAAATCCCTTTTACCTTGTACAAATCTCCCACTTTACCAGCACCAAAGCAACCCCAGACCATCACATTACCTCCACCATGCTTGACAGATGGCGTCAGGCACTCTTCCAGCATCTTTTCAGTTATTCTGCGTCTCACAAGTGTTCTTCTGTGTGATCCAAACACCTCAAACTTCGATTCGTCTGTCCATAACACTTTTTTCCAATCTTCCTCTGTCCAATGTCTGTGTGCTTTTGCCCATATTAATCTTTTCCTTTTATTAGCCAGTCTCAGATATGGCTTTTTCTTTGCCACTCTGCCCTGAAGGCTAGCATCCTGAAGTCGCCTCTTCACTGTAGACGTTGACACTGGCGTTTTGCGGGTACTATTTAATGAAGCTGCCAGGTGAGGACCTGTGAGGCATCTATTTCTCAAACTAGAGACTTTAATGTACTTGTCTTGTTGCTCAGTTGTGCAGCGGGGCCTCCCACTTCTCTTTCTACTCTGGTTAGAGCCTGTGTGTGCTGTCCTCTGAAGGGAGTAGTACACACCGTTGTAGGAAATCTTCAGTTTCTTGTCAATTTCTCGCATGGAATAGCCTTCATTTCTAAGAACAAGAATAGACTGTCGAGTTTCACATGAAAGCTCTCTTTTTCTAGCCATTTTGAGAGTTTAATCGAACCCACAAATGTAATGCTCCAGATTCTCAACTAGCTCAAAGGAAGGTCAGTTTTATAGCTCCTCTAAACAGCAAAACTGTTTACAGCGGTGCTAACATAATTGCACAAGGGTATTTAAGTGTTTTCTAATCATCCATTAGCCTTCTAACACAGTTAGCAAACACAATGTACCATTAGAACACTGGAGTGATGGTTGCTGGAAATGGGTCTCTATACACCTATGTAGATATTGCATTAAAAACCAGACGTTTGCAGCTAGAATAGTCCTTTAGCACATTAACAATGTTTAGAGTGTATTTCTGATTAATTTAATGTTATCTTCTTTCAAAAATAAGGACATTTCTAAGTGACCGTAAACTTTTGAACGGTAGTATATATATATATATATATATATATATATATATATATAAAATCTTTGAAAAGTATTTATAGGGGAGTAGATGCTCAGATCTAGGCCAAATTAAAGGAACAGTGTCATCACAAATAATTTTTTTATATGTTAAAGATGTTAGTGCTTTAATAAAAACGTTTATATTCATTTGTGTGTTTGTGTTTTACTGTTTCTTATTTTTACACTTTTTCTTCCCTATGGGGGCTGCCATTTTTTGTTCCATTTCTGTGTGTGTCGATTAACGACACACACAGACATGGAATACGGCAGCCACAGTCCCATAGGGACTGCGAACGGCTCCCGTCCCATTGACTGCCGTGTACGGCGTCTGTGTGGGAACTGCGCATGCGCCGCTCCCACACAGTCCTATTCGAAATTGGCGCCGTCCGGCGCCATTTTCCTGTGGACCGGAAGTCGCGGCCGGACAGTAATATTACTACTTCCGGTCGCGGCTTCCGGACTTGTGCACATGGAACAGCGGCAGCAAACGGAGTGGACGGGCCGGAGGGAGCCGCGGCGGCAGGAGCAGGTAAGAGATTTCAATGTATGTTAGTGTTTGTGTGTGTTTACTACTGTATGTAAACCTACTACACTGTGGGTTACCTCAAAAAATGGCGACACACAGTGTAGGAGGTTAAACCTTTCAAACCCCTCGTTTATCCCGGCACTAGCCAGGATAAAGGAGGGGGGGATGCTGAGAGCTCACTAGAGCGAGGGCTTTTAACCCAATGTTGCAATGCTGCAATTTTGGGAACTAGCTCCATCTAGTGACCAAAAATGGGTAGTATTATAAATTAGAAAAAATTTATAATATTTCCTGACTCGCGAAAAAAATAAAAAAAATTTGAACAATGTTTAATCACCCACACACTAAATGTTTAATTTTTAAAAAAAAAACATGTTTTTCTGGCAACACATTCCCTTTAAGCTTGGTCAGCTGTTAATCAAATAAACTAGACACATGAGGTGAAAAAGCTATTCAGAGATAAACAAAGAAACTAGCTGGTCTGGATGATCATAAAAGTTAATGAGGATCAAACAGTTTGTCAAAAGTTACAGAGATAACACGTCACCATATAGGGATACAGGAAAGCAGAGTTGGTAAACACATGCACTACAAATACCAACTCCCTACACAATCCACATTGCTAAGGTCCGATCAAACGACCCAGACAATTCGTTGATCGAGGCTCATTTGATCCTTTCACAAGGGGCATTGATTGGTTATGTATGGGGTCGAGAAATCGTTACTACGATTGCTCGTCCCCATGCATTTGAATCATGTCGGCAGCACATAGGTTTAGAAAGGTAGATGTGCTGCCGACAACGATAATATTTAATGCTGCATAAACAAGATCAGCCGATGATTGAGCGTTTGCTTGTTGATTGGCTGATCGTTGCTCTATTTACACAGGGCAATCATCAGGCAGGAGCATTTATATGAAAGCTCGATGGCCCAATCATCTGCCTGTGTAAAAGGGCCTTAAGAGTTTGAAACATCCTTCTGACAAGGTGCTTATAAAGCCTGATGTAAACATGATAAGCAAGGAAGTCAAGAGGCATTCTCCCCTGCATTAGATGGAGAGATGGTAAGAATTATGGGTGCAAGCCTTATTATTTCTTCCTACTTTGTTTTCCTGTATTTCAGAAACCAAGTAAATAAAACTAGGCGGGAATGAGGTCGGTTATTGGTAAATTTACCTAAACCTGAAATTTAGGGCAGGACATGATTTTGAGTCCATGTTTTTCTCTAAAATGTCCCATTTTGTAGGGTTATCTCATCCTTAACATATTTGTATCCAGTGACTCCTGTTTTATAAACCACCACACATACATATTTGATGGTGATGGATGAAATAATTCAGGAAATGCATGACAAAGTGCTGCAGAGGTTAAAGACAGGCCAAAGTCTGTCTAATGTCACTTATATCTTGTATTTATCATGTCGACTTGTGAGCTGTAATGCTTTCTTTCCTTTTAGAATATGTACAGGAAATAGCTAAACATATCAGTACAGAAAATTAGATTAAATACAAGAATATGTAGGTGGTCATGTCCTAGGATTAGATTGTTGACTGTGTATCATAAATCATCAAGACTTTTCTCCCTGGGGAAGAGTGACTGTGTCTGTATCTGCTATATGTTTTTATTTGTTTTTCTTTTTTATAAAATGTACATAAGAAATAAAAAATTTAATAAAGAATACATCAACGTAATTTAATGGCCTATAATATAACAATGGAGTACATGGGTTTTCTTTTCTATTATTAGGGTATAGAAAGTTTTCATTGTTATGACTATATGATGTAAAAAAAATGATGTTTCTATTCACGAAGGGTCCTTTTACATAAGATAAATTGATAAAACCATCCCTGATTTTGATGAGAATTTTATGAGAATTGCATTAATAGGTCACAATCATAGTTTTTTTCCTAACTGCGATTATTCGTGCAATCGCTTGTCTTTCCTCCTCTTATCCTGTTTCTATTACAAACAACTGCCAAATGTTTGTTTACACGAGTGGACGTACTACAGACAATAATATTTAAGTTGGCATAAAAGATGCGGTCAATGACAAATAAGCAAAATATTGCTGAACGTTCGCTTGCTGCACATGTTTACACTCGACAATGTTTGGAAACATTTGCTCTAACAATCATTCGGGCGATTATCGCCCAGGCAAATAATCGAAACACAAAACATTTCAGAATATTAACTGGTTGTCGATGCTGGACGTGTATGCTCGTCATGAGCTACTGGACGTTGGCGCATCATGATGAGAATACACATCATGCTAAATACAGGCACACCAAAGATGCAATCAGGTGCGAGGCAATGGCTGTAATAAACCTCTGATCTCCACCTAATGCCTTGAATGCCACAATCAAAGCTGACCATGGCATTAAGAGGCGAAATGATAAGGGGACCCTCCTTTGATGGTGCAAAACCCCAGCACTCAAGATTACTAGACGTAGATATTCTTACTATTCAAAAAAATTTTTTTTATTCTTATTCGTACATTCGTTCCTGTAATGAGATATAGTAGATTTATGCGACTATAAAGGATGTTTTCGGCCTTTGTAGTCTTTGTCACTGTCACTGAAACAGAGGAAATGTGGAACCTGGTGGAATGCTCAGGCGTCACTTCTTAGCGTCTGGCAGACGCCTGAGCATACCACCAGACCCCACATTTCCTCGTTTGCGCCTTTCAGAAGAAGCTAGTATGGGGAGTAGCGCTCGTTACTCCAATCGCTTGTCCCAATACATTTCTATCATGTTGGCACCACATCTTCCTGTTCACACAGGGAGATGTGCTGCCGACAACCAGGGTTGCCAACCATCCGTAAAGTTACGGACAGCCCGCAAAAACAGGTGTTTTTTTTCTGCAATCTGTAGTGCATTGGGAAGAGTAGGTGGCCACGGGCAAATTTTCAATCTGAAAATATGCAGGCCACGGCCAAGTGAATAATTCTGAAGGAGGTCAGTGCGAAGGGGTCACATCAGTGACGTGAGGTCAGGTGACTGAACTGGTTCATTCCTGGGCCGGTACCGACATCACTCAGACTGGCGCCACGTGACCTGCTGCTAAATGTGAGTCACATCAGGGAGAGCGGAGAGCGGTAGCGGCCTATGTGCTACTATCTACCAGGGGGGAGCTGTGTGGCACTCTCTACCATTGGGGCTTTGTGGCACTCTCTACCAGGGGGGCTGTGGGGCACTCTCTACAAGGGGGCTGTGGGCCACTTTCTACAAGGAGGCTGTGTGGCGCTCTTTCTACAAGGGGGGCTGTGTGGCACTCTCTACAAGACGGGCCTGTGTGGCACTCTCTACATGGGGGGGCTGTGTGGCATTCTCTGCCAGCGGGCTGTGGGGCACTCTCTACAAGGGGGCTGTGTGGCACTCTCTCTACAAGGAGGTTGTGTGGCACTCTCTCTACAAGGGGGGCTGTGTGGCACTGTGTAGAAGGCAAGGCTGTGTGTGGCACTCTGTACAAGTGGGTCCCTCTATACAAGGGGGGGCTGTGTGGCACTATCTACAAGAGGGTATGTGTGCCGCTATCTACAGGGGGCTCAACTGGGGAATTATTACTGTGTATGGGCATGGTTACTGAGGAGGCACTTATATTGTGTCAAGCACTGGGGAACCATTATTACCATCTGGGGAAATGTGGATTATGAGTTTGTTTAGAGGATGGGGTATAGGTTTGGAGGGTGCTGGAAAAGCGGGAAACCAGCATGTCTGCATGTCAAATTCTGCAGAGACGAGTCGTGGCTGGAATAAGTCATTACAGTGATCTGGGCTGGATGGAGAAAAAAAGGTGTGAACGACTAATCAGAGAAAACATCACCTAAGATAGCGGGGGAAAAATACAAGCGGAGCTGTGATTGGTGTGTCACTCCTAGAACACTGCACAGTGCACAGGCAATGATTTTGTAATGTGTCCGTATAAATTTTGGTCTGTCCGTGATTTTTTGCTCAGTCGTCCAGAAATTACTGAAGTGGAGGTAGGCAACTCTGCTGACAACGATAATAGTTTCGGCATTTAAAACGATACAATTAGCCGAAGAACGAGCGTTTGCTCATACATCAGCTCATCGTTGCCCTATTAGGACATTACAATTATCGGGAACAAGCGTTCTGTAAACGCTCATTTGCCCGATAATTGGCTGGTGTAAAAGGGCCCTTACTTGCACTCTATGTGGAACACCACCCTCCAGGGCGGACTCCACAGACTACACCTGTATTGTGTGTGCGCTATTATCTCATTTTGATATTACAGACCTAATTTTGCCATGCAGAGTCGTGTTGCTAGCATTCAGCAGTTATAACATTTGATGTTGTAGCTCGGCTTTTGCCTGCTAAACCTCTGTGTAAGCGCAAAACTTTCAGATATTTTTTTTTTGTGGCTTATCTTGTAGTCTTTTGAGCTCTGATTACTAAGTTAACGCAGCTCCTTTTCATTTTCTACTGACTCTAGCGCAGGTGTGGCATTTGTATTTTTAACTTAGTACACTGCCTTTTTTTCCCCCCATTCCTCTAGCTACTTCATTTATTTATTGCAAATGACTCCTGGCTAAAAAAAAGCCTAATATTTTAATGGAATAAAAACATAGTAACAATTACAGCATATACTTAACATGTTCGTTGTTCAATTACAGTAAATATAGAGTAGTCCTGTGTAAGGGCAGCAGTCTGGCTTCTTTCTCTCTTCTATTGCTAAGTGCTATAATAAATTCTCTCCAAGGGACAAATCCTTTTACTCATTTAAAATATACATAATTTCCATTCTGCTCTAGTGAGCAAAGTCTGCCGCTCTATTTGTTTAAAGGGCAATATGCCCCTTCATTTCTTCTTCTGTGTCAGCGTGCAAGAAAGAGCCAGCAGTTTTGGTGCATTTTCTCATGTTGGATGATTATCAGTAAAGATAATCCAGGATCCAGGACTCATGCTGCTGCAGAATAATCTGTCATTCTATTTTATGAATTATGCAAAACAAATACTCTTCATTTTGAATTAATTATTTAAGACTATTTAATACATGTCAGATGTCATTAGGATTAAGTAGCAACTTTTTATATAATACCAAGGAAAAAATATTTTAATACTGCTTTCAAACCCATAGGCCATGGAAATAGGAAGAGTTTATCTATTAACCTATTCAGGACACAGCTAGTGTTGGTTTTAAAACGACAATTTTTATTTTCCCCCTTATCATTCCTGCAGTTATAACTTTTTTATTACATAGTTACCGGACTAGTTATAGTTTTTTTTACATTGCAAAACGGTCCGGTCTGCAACAATTTACCAGAATAGGGCATGCTGTGAGTTTGTCGCAACGGACACACGCTCCGTGAAAAAAAAAAAGGATGTGTGAATAGCACCATTGAATTGCATGGGTCAGTGTGCTGTCTGTTGTTAAAAACAGACAGCACATTCACTAGAAATACATTTGTGCGATTAAGACCTAAATTATACTATGTAAAAATGTGGAAATATACTGAAAAATTCTGCCTTTGCTTAAAAAAAAGTGTTCTCTCAGCTTTGTTTTTGCAGTTCGTTTTTTTTTTTACTTTCTTCTTTTCTACAATTTGTTTTATCCTTTTATTAGATATTTGAAGCTTCATTCTGTTTTATTTTTTTTTATCATTTTAAATAAATATTGTGTCTTTATTATTGGTAGCATAATATATAAAATATTTTTAAAAAGTAAAGTTTTTTCACTGATGTGGATTTTAAAGAAAGAGTTAAGCTTTTGATTTGTTTAATTGTTTAATTTGTTTCATCGAGTCTTGCTTGTTTCTTGTTCCTCTGGAAATATCTAACCTCTATGTTGGAATGAATCATGAATTTCTTATGGATTTTATATTATATTTTATTTTCTAACAGAACTTTAGTCACTTCAACATTATTGTGGGCCCCAAATCTTTAGCGAGGTTTCAGAGCCAACAGTTGATTAAGTTGATGGCATTGACTCATGTTTTAAAGGGGTTGTCCAGTTTTACCAAATTAAAGTTATGTTTTGTGTAATGAAAAGTTATATCACTATCTAGGATGGGTTTTACGCTACCAGTAGTGGTCAGCACATATCGCCTAGCCCTAGCGATAAAGTAAGACATTACCTGTCTTTATACAACCAGATAACCAGAGAGAGATACTGGCCACCACAGTAGTTGTCAGCCAAACTAGTGCAGACATTTTTGTATAACAACCACTTGATACATCAATAAAGAAATAGAATCGAAGAGGGGGGGGGGGGGGACATATACATCTTCTACTTGAGCAATTTTCAGTTATCAGGAGAGGAAAAATAAGTATTTCAGCAATCTGAGGTGCGTCTGAATGCATGCAGCTGCTAGTCTACAGAGAAGCTGGAAACTCTGAGCTACTGTGGGTCAAAGGTCTTTGCAATGCAGTGTGTGGAAGCAGCATGTCCTGTGCTGTGTGTGGTCAGAATCTCTGTTATCTGCTTATTGAGCAGTCACATCTTACACGCACACTTCTGTAAAATCTGATTCAGTGAGCAGATAACACAGACATTTGTACACACAGCATATAAAAGTACAAATTATGCTCTGCCAGCCACGCCTCTGCTGCTATGAACAGGAACAGCAATACATTTCTAGCAATTCACCCTTATCAATTCCTGCCTCCTCATACGTACCTTTTCTGTGTGGCGAGCTCAGGTGAGTGTGAGGGCACTGTGGCTGACATTGTGGTGGGGCAATGTGGCTGGCACTGTGGTACTGTATCTGTACCATATCACCTGAAGTAAGTAAAGTAAAAAATATATTCTTTCCTTTTTTTATGCTTCTAATTATTGGCGTGTCCATTAGTTCTGGAAAATATGGAAATTAACCCCTTCCCGACACTTGTTGTAAGAATACGTCATGGAAAGCCAGTGCTTCCTGCAAAATATCGTATACTTACGACAAATGGATGGCACCGGCTCAGAAGCTGAATAGGTGCCATCATCCCTGGGTGTCAGCTGTATCTTACAGCTGACACCCTGCTGTAATTGTGGGGACCGAAGTTAGCTTCGATTCCCGCCATTAACCACTTAAATGCAGCGGTCAAAAGCGATCTCTGCATTTAAGGTGTTTGCAGCTCATCGGCACCCCAGCAATGAAATCGGTTTGCTGTTAGTGAATGACTGACAGATCTAATACATTGCACTACATAGGTAGTGCAATGTATTAGAAAAAGAATATGACAGTTGGACCTGTGAAAAAAAGGTGGAAAAACAAGTTGTAAAAAATATAATAAAAGTTTAAAGTAATAAAATAAAACACTATCGCCCTTTTTCGCTTATCAAGTCATTTATTATTTAAAAAAATAAATAAACCATACATATTTGGTATCGCTGTGACCGTAACGGCCTAAACTATAAAAAATATTATAGTCTTTAGTCCAAGTGGGGAACTGCGTAAAAAACCCCATAAAAAACAATACCAGTTTTTTGGTCACTTTGCCCTACAAAAATTGAAATAAAAAGTGATCAAAAAGTTGCATGTATCCAATAATGGTATCTATAAAAACTATAGCTCGTCTCTCAAAAAACAAGCCCTCATACAGTTCCGTCGATGAAGAAATTAAAAAGTTATGGTCCTCACAACATGGCGACAGAAAAAATACATTCTTTTTACAGTAATTTTATTGTGCAAAAAGTTGTAAAACATAAAAAAGTGATATAAGTTAGGTATCGCCGGAATCGGACTGACCCGCAGAATAAAGGTAACATGTAATTTATAACACATGGTGAACGGTGTATAAAAAAAACACTAAAAAACTATGCCAGAATTGCAGTTTTTTGGTCACCTTGCCTCCCAAAAAATAGGATAAAAATTGATCAAACAGTCGCATGTCCCCCAAAATGGTAGCAATAATAACTATAGCTCATCCCGGGAAAAAACAGCCCTCATACCACTAAGTCTATGAAAAAATAAAATTAGTTATGGCTCCAATAAGTCAGGAAATAAAAATATGCAGTTCCCTAAAATTAGGGAACCAGGAAGGGGAGGGCCCAAACATATCTTCTGGAAGGGAGGGTGCCCGTATTATACCAGGACAACACTTCCCAGCAAAATTCCCCAAACTGCAAAGGTGCGGAGTGTGGACCAAAAGGGGATAAAAAGGAAACCATTAATCAGTGCAAAACTGGCCTGTACATAAAGGATTGCTTCACAGCGTAACACATGTCTATGGATTATTTTATTGTTTTTTTTACCCCATTGTTATACCACCTAACTATGCCCCTGATGTTCTCAGCCCAGCTTACATATGCCCCCCACATTATAAACTAAAATACCAGTAATACTCCAAACAAAACTACTACCAAGCAAAATCTACGCTTCAAAAGCCAAATGGTGCTCCCTCCCTTCTGAGCCCTACAGCGTGCCGAAACAGTAGTTTACTTCCACATATATGGCATCGCCATACCCATGAGAACCCTCTTAACAATTTTTGGTGTGTGTGTCTCCAGTGGCACAAGCTGGGCACGACATATGTGCCACTGAAATGGCATATCTGGGGAAAAATGAAAATATTTACTTTGCACCATCCACAGCGCAATCGTTTATGGAAAATACATGTGGGGTGAAAATGCTCAATACACCCCTTAATAAATGCCTTGAGGGGTGTATTTTCCAAAAGGGGGGTCACTTCTCAGGGGTTTCTTTTATTATTTCACATCAGAGCCTCAGCAATTCTGAACCAAATTATGCCTCAATTTCACATGGTACTCTTTCACTCCTGAGCCCTGTCGAATGTCCAGGCAAAAGCTTAGTGCCCCATGTAGAGTGATTCTAAAACCGGGAAACACAGCATAATGATTAGAGAGCTGTCTTGTTATGGTGGCACAAGCTGGGCACCACATATTGGCAAATCTATGGACAAAATCCAATTTTTACACTGCAACATCAAGTGCACACTAATTTCTGTAAAACATCTGTGGGGTTAACATGCTCACTGCACCCCTAGGTGAATACCTTAAGGGGTGTAGTTTCCAAAATTGAGTCACTTCTGGGGGGTTTCCACTGTTTTGGTCCCGAGGGGCTTTGCAAATGCTACATAGCGACCAGAAACCAATCCAGCAAAATCTGCACTCCAAAAGCGAAATGGCGCTCCTTCCCTTCTGAGCCCTACTGTGTGCTCAAACAGCAGTTTATGACCACATATGGGGTACTGCCGTACTAGGGAGAAATTGCTTTACAAATGTTGGGGTGCTTTTTCTCTTTTTTTTTTCAAAAAAATGAACATTTTTTAGCTAAATCCACATCTTATTGGAAGAAATTACATTTTTATTTCCACTGCCCAACTCAAATAAAATCTATGAAATACCTGTGGGGTCAAAATGCTCACTACATCACTAGATTAATTCGTCAAGGGGTGTAGTATCCCAAATGGAGTCACTTTTGGGTAGTTTCCACTGTACTGGTACCTTAGGGGCTTTGCAAAAGCGACATGGTGTCAAGAAACCAATCCAGCAAAATCTGTGCTCCAAAATCCAAATGGTACACCTTCTGATCTGATCCTTGCTGTGTGCCCAAACAGCAGTTTATGACACATATGGGATATTTCCATGCTTTACAAATGTTAGGGTTCTTTTTTGCCTTTATTTGTTGAGAAAATGAAAAATTTTGAGCTAAAGCTATGTCTTATTGAAGAAAAAGGATTGTTTTTATTTTCACAGCCGATTTCTAATAAAATCTATGAAACACCTGTGGGGTCAAAATGCTCACTACACCCCTAGAGGCAGATTTAAACAAACTGAGTGTTTGGGCGTCCACTTGGCAGATGAAGTTTAATGTAGATAAATGTAAAGTTATGAATCTGGGTACCAACAACCTGCATGCATCATATGTCCTAGGGGGAGCTACACTGGCGGATTCACTTGTTGAGAAGGATCTGGGTGTACTTGTAAATCATAAACTCAATAACAGCATGCAGTGTCAATCAGCTGCTTCAAAGGCCAGCAGGATATTGTCGTGTATTAAAAGAGGCATGGACTCACGGGACAGGGATGTAATATTGCCACTTTACAAAGCATTAGTGAGGCCTCATCTAGAATATGCAGTTCAGTTCTGGGCTCCAGTTCATAGAAAGGATGCCCTGGAGTTGGAAAAAATACAAAGAAGAGCAACGAAGCTAATTAGGGACATGGAGAATTTAAGTTATGAGGAAAGATTGAAAGAATTAAACCTATTTAGCCTTGAAAAAAGACGACTAAGGGGGGACATGATTAACTTATATAAATATATTAATGGCACATACAAAAAATATGGTGAAATCCTGTTCCTTGTAAAACCCCCTCAAAAAACAAGGGGGCACTCCCTCCGTCTGGAGAAAGAAAGGTTCAACCTGCAGAGGTGACAAGCCTTCTTTACTGTGAGAACTGTGAATCTATGGAATAGCCTACCGCAGGAGCTGGTCACAGCAGGGACAGTAGATGGCTTTAAAAAAGGGTTAGATAATTTCCTAGAACAAAAAAATATTAGCTCCTATGTGTAGAAATTTTTCCTTCCCTTTTCCCGTCCCTTGGTTGAACTTGATGGACATGTGTCTTTTTTCAGCCGTACTAACTATGTAACTATGTAACTATGTAATATGAATTCCTCAAGGGGTGTAGTTTCCTAAATGGAATCACTTTTTTAGGTGTTTTCACTGTTTTGGTCCCTCAGGGGCTTTGCAAATGCGACATGGCCTCCGCAAACTATTCCTGCTAAATTTGAGCTACAAAAGCCAAATGGCGGTCTTTCCCTTCTAAGCCCTGCCGTGTTTCCAAACTGCCCTTTATGACCACATGTGGGGTATTGTTTTACCTGGGAGAAATTGCTTTACAAATGTCATGGTGCTTTTTCTCCTTTAGTCTTTGTGGAATTGAGAATTTTTTTTTAGCTTAACCTACATTTTCTATGAAAGAATGTAGATTTTTTATTTTCAGAGCCCACTGTGAATGGTGCAAAGTAAAAATTAAAACTTCTCCCCAGATATGCCATTTTAGTGGCAAACATGTCGTGCCCAGCTTGTGCCACTTGAGACACACACCCCAAAAATGCTTAAAAGGGTTCTCCTGTGTATGGCGATGCCATATATGTGGAAGTAATCTGCTGTTTCGGCACGCTGTAAGGCTCAGAAGGGAGGGAGCACCATTTGGCTTTTGAAGCATAGATTTTACTTGGTAGTAGTTTTTTTTGGAGTTTTAATGGTATTTCAGTTGATCATGTGGGGGGTACATGTAAGCTGGGCAGAGTACACAGCTCTATACTCCAAAATATATATATATTTTTTAAAAGCTACTAAAACATAACAAAAATTTAATATATTTGGTATCACCGTGATCGTACTGACCCGCAGAATATAAGTAATGTGTCATTTTCACTGTATAGTGAACAACGTAAAAACGAAACCCATAAGAAAATGGCGCAACTGCTGCTTTTTTCGAATTCCACCCCATTCAGATTTTTTTTCCAGCTTCCAGGACTTCACACATAATATTAAATAGTGCCATTAGAAAGTACAACTTGTCCCGTAAAAATGTCAACTTGTCAACGAAAAAATAAATAAGTTTTTGAAGGCGGGGAGGAAAAAACAAAAGCATAAAAACGAAAAATAGTCTCGTCCTGAAAGGGTTAATTTAAGAAATAAGAATGTCTTGTATGTTAATTTGAGTTTTTCTAGTACCTATGGCACTAGTTTTTCTAGGCATATTGTATTCTTAATACCACCTTAGAAAAAAGAAAAATAACTACTTGTTTGAAGCCTTAATAACCGGGCCTGAAAAGCCCTTAATGACCAGCTAAATTTTTCAGTTTTTGGCTCTCTGCCTTTCAGCAGCCATAACTTTTTTATTTTTCCATTGATGTGGCTGTAAGAGGCCTTGTTTTATGCAAGCTCTCAATGCATTCCCAAGGGAGCCAGGACGAGGCTCCATAGGAATGCATTGATTGCAGACAGGTCTGAGTGAAGATCACGTGGGCGGCGATGGACCCAAAAATGACATGATGCAGGAATCGGTAAGTATTTCTGCACACATCACCCCACTGAAGCACCAATTTACAAATGGAGGGGGCAATAAAAGAAAATCATGGAATGCTTATTTAAGTGTTTTTCTATTAGTATTAATCATTCTAAGGGTGGATTCACACAAGCGTGTATTCGGTCCGTACAGGCCGCGTGGTTTTCACGCGGCACGCATGGACCAATACAAGTCTATGGGGCAGTACAGACAGTCCGTGCTTTTTGTGCAGCGTTTGTCTGCTGCGCAAAAAGCGCGACAGGTTCAATAACTCTGCGTATTTCGCGCATCACGCACCCATTGAAGTCAATGGGTGCGTGAAAATCACGCGCACCACACGGAAGCACTTCCGTGGGACGAGCGTGATTCGCGCAACAGCAGTGAAAAGGATGAATGAAAACAGAAAAGCACCACATGCTTTTCTGTTTCCGAACATCCAAACGGAGTGTCTTTGCGATGAGCGAAGCCGGACAAGCGAACCGAACTTCACCGGGTTCGGCCAAACTCGTTTTGGCCGATCCCGGCAAAAAAATTATCGGTACGCGACGTCAGGAGATAGTCACTGTCCATGGTGCTGAAAGAGTTAAACTGTTTCAGCACCATGGACCGTGACTTCCGATCCCAAAATACATGAACCTGTAGAAAAAAAAACAAAGTTCTGACTTACCGCTAACTCCCGGCTTCTTCCTCCAGTCTGACCTCCCGGGATGACAATTAAGTCCAAGTGACAGCTCCAGCCAATCACAGGCCAAGCACAGGCTGCAGCGGTCACATGGACTGGCGCGTCATCCAGGGAGGTGGGGCCCGATGTCAAGAGAGGCGCGTCACCAAGGACGCGTCACCAAGGCAACGGCCGGGAAGTTCTCGGTAAGTACGAACTTTTTCTTTTTTTTCTACAGGTTTTGCGATATTGTGTTCGGCATTCACTGTCGAGGGTGCTGAAAGGGTTAGCTCTTTCAGCACCTTGGACAGTGACGGCCGTCGACTAGCCTCATCTCTATGATGGCGGCTGCGCGAAAATCACGCAGCCGCGCATCAGACACGGATGACACACGCAGCTGTCAAATGGTTTTTGCGCGCGCAAAACGGCGCGTTGTTTGCGCGCGCAAAAACGCAACGCTCGTGTGAATCTGCCCTAAGAATACGGTGTAAATAACAATGACAAGACATTTTTGAATTTTTTGCCTTTTTTCGTTCTAATTTAATAAAATATAAATTATCTTTTGACACATTAAAAAAACAAAATAAAATACATATAGGTTGAAAGAGGAATAGAACACCCATTTGATATTCAATTCGCACATGACTTAGGTCAGGGTTACACTGAGACTTTTTGTAGTGCTGCTAATTGATTTTAACTATTAAGTGACAACAGTAGTCCACAAGATTGCATGCAACTCAATGCATTCATTTGGACTGCAACTTTAGTTTAAGGCTATGTCAAGTACACAGTGTATCCGCCATGGAACCCGCAGGGAATTCCGGCCGAAAAACCACACCAAATTGTGGTACAGTTTTTCAGGTTGAATGTCCACTGCGGCAAACAGTGATTGGAAAAAAAGATATACTTACCCCGTTCTCCGTTGTCAGGGAGACGCGTCCCTATGTTGTCAGTGCAGTCCAGCCTCCTGGGATGGCACTGCAGCCTACGTGAAACCTCATCTTAGGAGGCCGGCCTGGAAGAAGAACAGAAGAAAGCATCGCTATGACATCGCCTGGGTGGTAAGTATAAACCTTTTTATTTATTTTAAACTAAAAAAAAGTTTTTTATATGTTAATTTTTTTAAAGTCGTGAATTTTGCGGCAGAATCGCAGCAAAAAACATACACATTTGCTATTTGTTGCGGGTTTTACCTCCCATTTAATTCAATAGGGAAAAACCTGCAACAGAAAAGCAGTGATTCTAAAGCATGAATTGATATGCCTCAAACTAAAAAAAACACACCGCAGGTCAATTTATGAATGTTTTTTCAGCTGACTTTTTATGCAGCGTGTGGATGAGACTTGTTTATATCTCATTTACTCTGCTGCTACGGTACTACGCTGCAGATTTTCCACAATGAAATTAGTTGCGGAAAATCGGCATTGTTTACGCTACGTGTGAAAATACCCTAGTAGTTAAAATCAGAAATTTTCTCAGAACCCCTTGAGAAAGACACAAAATGCGGGTTGAGGTCTGAGGTGAGGGTCCTCCAGTGATTGTAATATGTCTTGGTATTTATTAACACCACTGTGTTTTTATGTCTTTTTGAACTAGGTGCTATATATTTTTTTCCATTGTGGTAAGATTTTGCCATGTTATATATAGCACATGTAAAAGACTACTGACTAGGTTTCTTAGAGAGAAGGCTGCCGTGTTTCTGTGGTGACTGAGTGTATGGAAGTAGACCACCTGGGTGTGGTCTATAGTCCCGTAGGGAGATTGCCCATTGGACGAGAGCAGTACAGAACCTTTGAGACGTAGGGAACTGGCTAAGTGTAGAACCCTTGAGAGTCAAGGTACTGTGGCCTAAAAGTGGCTCCCACTTGGAGCAGGGCTGGATGAGGTAGATATGTCGCTGTCTTTTGTTGATGGTGGATAAGAGTCAGAGTGAGACGATGTGGTACCATAGCCTGGGTGTGGTTTCTGTGAGTCAAACAGAGACCTACAGAGGAAGGATTCCTTGTTGTAAAGTGTTGACATTGAATGGTTATTCTGCAACAGTAAGAGATTTTTTTTCACTTGGTGGAAACTGTAAGCGTCGAGATTGATGCCTCTTTAGAGCATTGGAAAATTAAATTGTTACGCTTTTTGTGCCACTGTAATATTAGTTGTGTTCAGTAAAACTTTTCAATGTTCATTTGGTCAGCGATTTTATTTTTTTTAATCGGGAACCAGTCCAGTATTCCTACATTGCAACCTCCCTTATTTTAGGTGTGTGTGTTGATGTTGCAGTGAAATAGTACATTTTATGATATTTTTGTGTTCAGGTTGGTAACCTGAGTACATTCTCTCCAGGCTGACATGAACAGTTGTTATATAATAATAATAATAATAATAATAAAGTATAAAATTATTTTCAAATTATATGATGAATAATGTTATCAAGGTTTTTAGTTTTTTTTAATTAATGTTAACCATTTTATTATTTGTTATTAAAAGTTGCCCTTAGCATCAAGATCAGTCTAGTGAATTATGTCATATAATGTTATAGGAAAACTGATATAGTATTATAGGAAAGTGGTGTGTGGTAGGTTAATATTCAGAATTGATGCTGCCTCAGTGAAGGCATACATGGTTTTGAATTTTCTAATAAAAATGGCTATTATTATTACCATTTGAATGTTTAGGCTGATGACTGTCTGCCGCTCATGTTTCATGTCTGCCAACACTTTTTGTAGACTGTCAAATTGCTTGATTCTGTTTTGGCAATAACATTGAAATGCGTTCTGTTGTGTTTCATTCACTGTATGGCTCAACCTGCTTAGCAATTGCTGTAGGCTGACAACACAGAAATCTTCCAGGGTGTGTTTCCCTGTCCAGTGACTTTTATAGATGCTGTTCATTATACTTCGAAAATTGCATAATTTGTGTGTTATTGTATACTACGAAGACAAATCATTTTATACCGTCTCCTCTTAACCCCTTAAAGATCAGGCCAATTAGAGTTTTTTCATTTTCGTTTTTTCCTCCCCGCTTTCCAAAAGCCATAACTTTTCTATTTCTTCATCGATATAGCCATATGAGGTCTTGTTTTTTGCGGCGCCATATTCTGAGAGCCATAGCTTCTTATTTTTCGATCAATTTAGAGGTGTGAGGGCTTAAATTCTGTGGGACGAGCTATAGTTTTCACCGATACCATTTTGGGGTGCATGTGACTTTCTGATCACTTTTTATTCCTTTTTTTTGAAGAGAAAAGGGGACCAAAAAACAGCAATTTGCATGTTATATACATATTTTTTTTTACGTCATTCACCAAACTGGTTAAATAATGCTATATTGTGATAGATCTGACTTTTACGGACGCGGCGATACCATTTATGTTAACTTATATATTTTTTAAACATTGCTTTAGGAAAAAAATGGGAAAAGGGGGATTTTTTGAACTTTTCATTTATTTTTTTTATTTGGAACATTAGAAAAATATTTATTTAACTGTGTTTCACTTTTTTTATCAGTCCTAGGGGACTTTAAGCAGTAGAGATGAGCGAACCGGGACAACCGAACCCGGTTTCGGTCCGAACTTGCGGAAAAGTTCGGTTCGCAGCGAATCTGAACTTCACCGGGTTTGGCCGAACCCGTTTTGACCGGACCCGGTCAAAAACATTATACAAATCGGCAGCCACTTGTCTCTATCAATCACTGATAGAGAAAAGAGGCTGCTGATTAAAAATAAAATAAAAAGCATTTCATACGTACCCGGTCGTTGTCTTGGTGACGAGTCCCTCTTCTTCCTCCAGTCCGACCTTTTCTGACGCGGCAGCCTGTGATTGGCTGCAGAGGCCTCTGCAGCCTGTGATTGGCTGCAGAGGCCGCGGCAGCCTGTGATTGGCTGCAGCGCTCACATGGGCTGCATCGTCATCAAGGAATGTCGGGCCGGATGTCGAGAGGGACGCGTCACCAAGGCAATGGCCAGGAGACCGGACTGGAGGAAGCAGGGAGTTCCCGGTAAGTATGAACGTCTTTTTTTTTACAGGTACTGTGATCGGTAGTCACTGTCCAGGGTACTGAAACAGTTACTGCCGATCAGTTAACTCTTTCAGCACCCTGGACAGTGACTATTTAGGGTATGTGCACACACACTAATTACGTCCGTAATTGACGGACGTATTTCGGCCGCAAGTGCCGGACCGAACACAGTGCAAGGAGCCGGGCTCCTAGCATCATAGTTATGTACGATGCTAGGAGTCCCTGCCTCTCTGCAGGACAACTGTCCCGTACTGTAATCATGTTTTCAGTACGGGACAGTAGTTCCACGGAGAGGCAGGGACTCCTAGCATCGTACATAAATATGATGCTAGGAGCCCGGCTCCCTGCAGTGTGTTCGGTCCGGTACTTGCGGCCGAAATACGTCCGTCAATTACGGACGTAATTAGTGTGTGTGCACATACCCTTACTGACGTCGCCTAGCAACGCTGCCGTAATGACGGGTGCACACATGTAGCCACCCGTCATTACGGGGCCTCATGCACACGACCATAAAAACACCCGTTATCACGGGTCGTAATTACGACCCGAAATAGCGGGCCCATAGACTTCTGTTAGCCACTGGTACCTTCCCGTTTTCTCACGGGAAGGTGCCCGTGCCGTTAAAAAGATAGAACATGTTCTATTTTTTTATTTTACGGGCCGTGCTCGTAATTACGACTCGTAATTACGAGCACGGCCGGCCACGGGCAGCCGGCCGCTTTTGCGAACCGTGCTGTCATTATAATTATAGCAGCACGGCCCGTAAAATAGAAAAATAGAACATGTTCTATTTTTTTAACGGCACGGGCACCTTCCCGTGAGAAAACGGAAAGGTACCCGTGGGTAACAGAAGTCTATGAGCCCGTTATTGAGGGTCGTAATTACAACCCGCAATAACGGGTGTTTTTACGGTCGTGTGCATAATGGGAGCACGGCTCGGAAAAACGAACGTCTGCCAATGCTCATCTCCTGAAATACTCTGTGCTGCCTTAAACTCTGTGGACAGGTCAGGATCCTGTTTCTTTTAAATGCTGCTAGGGAACCCGCTCGATCCACTATATAAGGCTACGCTACAGTGCAGCATTTAAAAGAAACAGGATCCTGACCTGTCCACAGAGTTTAAGGCAGCACAGAGTATTTCAGGAGATGAGCGTGCAGATTCAGTGCTGCTGTGAACTCTGCTCTTACCATTACGTAGCTCTCAGTCTGTTACCTCTCCTCCACTCCTGTCCTCAAGAACACCTTCACATGATTGGCAAGTCACCACGTAATGGTAAGAGCAGAGTTCACAGCAGCACAGAGTATTTCAGGAGATGAGTGTGCGGATCTTGTGCGTGGTGGTGACTTGCCAATCATGTGAACGTGTTATAGAGGACAGGAGTGGAGGAGATGTAACAGACTGAGCTACGTAATGGTAAGAACAGAGTTCACAGCAGCACAGAGTATTTCAGGAGAGGAGCGTGCAGATTCTGTGCTGCTGTGAACTCTGCTCTTACCATTACGTAGCTCAGTCTGTTACCTCTCCTCCACTCCTGTCCTCAATAACACCTTCACATGATGGCAAGTCACCACCCCGCACAAGATCTGCACGCTCATCTCCTGAAATACTCTGTGCTGCTGTGAACTCTGCTCTTACCATTACGTGGTGACTTGCCAATCATGTGAAGGTGTTCTGGAGGACAGGAGTGGAGGAGAGGTAACAGACTGAGAGCTACGTAATGGTAAGAGCAGAGTTCACAGCAGCACTGAATCTGCACGCTCATCTCCTGAAATACTCTGTGCTGCCTTAAACTCTATGGACAGGTCAGGATCCTGTTTCTTTTAAATGCTGCACTGTAGCGCAGCCTTATATAGTGGATCGAGCGGGTTCCCCAGCAGCATTTAAAAGAAACCGTGTTTGTGTATATATGTGTGTTTGGGTATGTGACTTTGTCTGTTTTTGTTTTTATATGTGTGTTTGTGTATATGTGCGTGTGTGTGTGTGTGTGTATATATGGGTGTGTTTGTGTATATGTGTTTGTGTATATGTTTGTGTATATATGGGTGTATTTGTGTATATGTTTGTGTGTAGATGTTTGTGTGTTTTTGTATATGTGTGTGTTTGTGTATATGTGTGTATATGGGTGTGTGTTTGTGTGTTTGTGTATATGTGTTTGTGTATATGTGTGTTTGGGTATGTGTGTTTTTGTTTGTATATGTGTTTGTGTATATGTGTTCGTGTATGTGTGTGTGTATAACTGTGTGTGTGTGTGTTTGGATATGTGTGTTTTTGTTTGTATATGTGTGAGTTCGTGTATATGTGTGAGTTCGTGTATATGTGTGTGTGTTTGTCTGTTTATGTGTGTGTGTGTGTATATCTTGTTGTGTTTGTGTGTATATGTGTGTGTCTGTGTATGGTTGTTTGTTTGTGTGTGCGTGTATATATGTGTGTAGGTGAGTAGAAGTATTGGTATTGTTCACATTGATAACTGTTTTTTTATGTAGTTGCAGATTTTGATGTACCGATTGGACTACATCTTCGATTCGTTGGACTACTGCGTAGATCTACGTTTTTTCAAATTTTAATAAAATGGTTAACGAGGGTTTTGTTGGGGATTTCTTATTTCAATAAAAAGGAATTGTCTTTGTGTTTTTTTTTAAACTTTATTAGTGCCTAGATAATGGCAGTTGGCTGATTGACAGCGTCCATTATTAAGGCGGTACTTAGTGTTAGCTGGTGCAGAGGCTAGCACTAACCACCCATTATTACCCCGGTACCCACCACCACCAGGGGTGCCGGGAAGAGCTTGGTACGATCCAGTACCCGACCATCTGTTGTGATGGTCGGGTACTGGGGCGGCCGTAGGCTGGTATTATGAGGCTGGGAAGGGCCAAAATCAGTGGACCTTCCCACCCTTGTAATGCTAGGCTGCTGCTGCTGTGTTGTATCGGGCTGGTTATAAAAATGGGGGGACCCCCACGTCGTTTTTTTTTTTGAATTTAACAAATTTAGCAATAGACGGGTCCCCCACATTTTTAATAACCAGCCATATACAAGGCCGCAGCAGTCTGGCATTACATTGGTGGGAAGGGCCACTGGTTTTGTCCATTCCCAGGCTAATAACACTGTGTTGTATGTGGCTGGTTATGATAAATTGGGTGGAACCCCATGTCTTTTTAAAAAAAAAAAATGTAAATAAATAAATAATTAAAAAAAATGACGTGGGGTCCCCCCCACTTTTATAACCAGCCAGATACAACACAGCAGCAGCAGCCTAGCATTACAAGGGTGGGAAGGTCCACTGTTTTTGGCCCTTCCCAGCCTCATAATACCAGCCTGCGGCCGCCCCAGAGCCCGACCATCACAACAGATGGTCGGGTACTGGATCGTACCTGGCTCTTCCCGGCACCCCTGGTGGTGGTGGGTACCGGGGTAATAATGGTGGTTAGTGTTAGCCTCTGCACCGGCTAACACTAAGCCTCGCCTTAGTAATGGATGTTGTCACTCAGACAGCGGCCATTACTAAAGTGGTAGTAATAAAATTTGAAAATAAAAAGACAAAGATATAGATAAAATATTTTATTGAAATAAAGCACCCCCAACACAACCCTCATTAACCATTTTATTGTAGAAAAAAAACGTCATCTAAGTAGTCCTCGAAACCGACGTAGTCCAAACACCAAACCTGTAAAAAAAAAAAATGAAATAAAACATGTCGTAGGCTTAGATTCAGTTTAATGTGTGATACTGACTGTTATACCATGTATAGAAGCCTGCCGTGAAGTTGACTTAGATACAGGGCGCCAGCAGACAGTATCATACATGGCCATACATACATATATACAAACATACATACAAGCATGCACATATATACATGCAAATATACATACATGCAGACATACACACATATATACATGCAAACTATCATACATACATGCATACACACACACATGAAAACATACATACATACAAACAAACATGCAAAGATACATACATACATATATACAAGCATGCACAAATATACATGCAAACATAAATACATGCAAACATAATTACATACATGCACATATATATAAACATACATGCAAACATACATGCAAAAATAAAAACATGCAAACATACATACATGCACATATATACATACATACATGACAACATACATACAAACATACATGACAACATACATACATGAAAACATACACACATATATACATGCAAACTATCATACATACATGCATACACACACACATGAAAACATACATACATACAAACAAACATGCAAAGATACATACATATATACAAGCATGCACAAATATACATGCAAACATAAATACATGCAAACATAATTACATACATGCACATATATATATAAACATACATGCAAACATACATGCAAAAATAAAAACATGCAAACATACATACATGCACATATATACATACATACATGACAACATACATACAAACATACATGACAACATACATACATGCAAACATACATACACACATGCAAACATATATACATGCAAATATACATACAAACATGCACATGTATACATACATGCCAACCTACATGCAAACATACATGCACATATATACATACATACATACATACATACATGATAACATACATACATGCAAATATATACATGCAAATATACATACATACACACATGCACATATATACATACATGCCAACATACATGCACATACATACATGACAACATACATACATACATGACAACATACATACATACATATATATATATATATACACACATGCAAATATACATACAAACATGCATACATACATACATGCAAACATACATTCATGCAAACACACATACATGCAAACATACATACATTTATGCAAACATACATACATACATACATACAAATATACATACACACATGCACATACATACATACATGACAACATACACACATACATACATGACAACATACATGCAAAAATACATACATGCAAACATACACACATGCAAACATACATACATGCATGCAAATATATACATGCAAATATACATACAAACATGCACATATATACATACATGCCAACATACATGCACAGATATACATACATACATACATGACAACATACATACATGCCAACATACATACATACATACATACATACATGCCAACATACATACATGCCAAAAAAATATTATAATACGTTCATACTTACTTTCCTCCTGTCCGGCCTCCAGCGATGACGTTTCATCCATGTCGCCGCTGCAGCCTGTGATTGGCTGCAGAGGCGGTCACGTGGGATGAAGCGTCATCCTGACGTGCGTGACCGCCACTACAGCCTATGATTGGCTGCAGCGGCGAAAGGGATGAAACGTCATCGCTGGAGGCCGGACAGGAGGAAAGTAAGTACGAACGTATAATTTTTATTTTTTTATTACATTTAAATTGTATTTTCCGCGCGCCGAGCATGTACTGTGAAGGTTGCTGAAAGAGTTAGTGCAGCCCATTAACTCTATCAGCACCCCGGACAGTAGCATGCTCGGCACACGGAAGTGACAGGTTCGGTCAGAACTAGTTCGGTCCGAACCGAACTTTTTGGTGAAATTCGGCGAACTAGCCGAACCAAACTTTTGATAAGTTCGCTCATCTCTATTAAGCAGCAATCGTTGGATTGCTTGCATGATATACTGCTATAATAATGTATTGCAGTATATTGTGATTAGTAAAAAAATATGGCAGACCTGGGGGCCTTTATTAGGCCCCCAGGCTGACATAACAACCATTGTCACCGGCTGATCCCATCGCGGGGGGGGGGGGGGGGGGGGCACGATGCCGCGTTAAAGGTGGCACCCCCCTGATTTAAAAAATATAAACGACGCAGTCGCAATTGACCACGGCATTTAAGGTGTTAAATGGGCGGAATCAAAGTGATCTTGTGTAACACAGCCGTCACCCGCTGAGTATGGAGCCCACTCCATACATTCCCTTAACGGCTGTCGCGTACCAGAACGTGACATGTCGTTAAGGGGTTAAGGTTATCTGGTAAAAACTTTTTGCTGTTTATTAATTTATCCTTCACATAACATTGTTTACATGTTAACACTTATTTCTAAACTGTATAAAGAATAATTTAAATGGTCTCTGTAGTCTATATATGGAATATTTAAAATATCTTCGATTATGTATGGAGTTCTGTGCAAAAGTCGTATCACCATTTTGTTTCTTTATAGTGTACCTACAGTATTATTAGTAAAAAACAAACAAATCCTAATAACTCCTGAGTTATGCTTGATGAGTTTGCAGGCATTTCCTGGTCTGATATCAGAGCTGTGCTATGTGCTCTGGGTCAGTCAGGTGTCTGCCGCTGAAGTTCCTCCTCACTTTTTGCAGACACTGAGGTAGATATACTGTTGCAGTTGCATCTCCTGTTCTGATTACTATTTTACCAATTGCACATTTTTTTGTGTGACTAAAAAGGTTTCTGAATATTTACAGAAAGCCTACAGGCATGGAAAGTTGGACTATGGGCTTCTGGAACTTCAGGAAGATGCCACTTTTCCCAAATAACATGCACTTTATGACCAAAAGTATGTGGATATCTTTCCTAATTATTGTGCAAAAAAACCAAAACAATCACACAAGCATGAAACCACTATAGACAAACATTGGTAGTCACACTGATCATACTGAAGAGCTGAGTAATTAGATACAGTACTTGACACTACCATAGGATGCCACATGTCAGTTTATGAAATCTCTGCTGCATCTGCCCTAGTCAACTGTAAGTGCTACTATTGTGACGTGGGAGAATCTAGGAGTGCCACCAGCTCAGCCACTAAGCAAACTTACAGAGCCAGGCTGCCGAGCACTGAAGCAGGTGATGCATAAAAATTTCTTATCCTCTGTTGCATCACTCACTATAAAGTTCCAAAATGCCTCTGGAAGAAACATCTTCTGAAAAACTGTCCGTCTAGAGCTTCATGGAAGGGATTTCCATGGTCGAGCAACTGCAAACAAGCCTAAGATCATCAGGCGCAATGCCAAGCATAAGCTGGTCTAAAGCACGCCATCACTGGAACAGTGGACACGTGTTCTCTGGACTGAAGAATCCCGTTTTACTCTCTGGCAGGCTGATGGACATATCTGGGCTTGGAAGATGCCAGGAGAACGCTTCCTACCGGAATACATAATTCCTTCTGTAAAATTTGGTGAATGAGGAATAATGGTATGGGGCTGTTTTTCATTGATTAGGCTAGGCTGGGAATGAGTTCCCAAATATGTGGGGAAAGCCCTTTCTATTATGAGCAGCAGGTCTATTCCTGCATGCTCATCATATCCTAGCTATTGAGCAGTAGCTGTGGCACTTGCTGAGACAAATGCTTCACAGCTGAATCATCAGATGAGCATGTAAGGGGTACACTTACCTGTCGCCTCGCGGGACAACGCAGGAGCGCAGCCGGTCTTTGAGCTGGAGTCCGGCGGCCGGGCGGAGGAGCGTCCTGGTCGCCATGGAAACGGCCGCTTTGCCGACAGCCGCGAGCAGACGCTCCGGCGGGCGGGAGCAGGAGAAGTCTCGCGATGCGAGCCGGGGAGGAGGAGGAGAAGAGGCCGTGACGTGGCAGGCGAGACAGGACCGGAAGGTGTGTGTGCGCGGGAAGAAAGAGGGAGAGGCGGCAAGGTGGAGGAGGGAAAGACGGCAGGACAAGACAGAGAAGTGTGCCGGCGAGTGAAGAAAGAGAGAGGAGAGAGACACCAGAGCCGGTGCCTGGACAAGAGGAGAGAGCAAGCAGAGCCGGTGTCCGGACAGGGGGATTGAGCCAGCAGAGAAGGGTGGTTGGCAGAGAGAACAGCAGGAGCCTGCCAGCACGTGTGCTTCCCACTGCAGAAGAAGAGGAGAGAACAGCACGTGTGCTTCCACCGCAGTCATCCAGAAGGACAGAGGACCGGCCAGGGGCACAACGGAGTGTGCCAACAGCCACAAGTACTGGTCCTAGACCGTAAAACCCCTGACCAGGAGCCCAAGTCCCGTCCTAGAGAAAGTGCCCCTTTTCATAGCCAGTGACTGTTCCCAGAGGTGACGTCCCTCGTTAAATACCGCCACCGTGCGCACAGAAGCATAGTCCTTAAAGGGACAAACAACTCATCCTGAACTAGGGCCAAGGGCAGGTCAGACTTGCTATCTCATTAACCGCGCCAGGGTCCCTGCGTGTCCTCCTGAGTGTAAACAACTGTAATACTTGCATGAACTGTTCTTGATGAGTCTTGTTGGATCAGGAGCAGACAGAAGGAACGGTCGAGTTGACGGGACTTTATTGGACTATTAGCTTGACTTTGTCTAAACCTTAGCGTCAGCCCGCCAGTTCAGTTGCGTCCTAGGGGGGTCCACCGTTCGGATCACCGACTGAGGAGAGAGAGGATTTGTCATGAAAGGTAGCGGATAGCTCCGCAAAGACCCGTGATGGTGCTAGTAGGTACGGTAGTTCGCTGATTCCCACGACGCGACCCATGAGTGTGACTCTTACCCTAGGGTAGGCTGCCAGTAGCGGGTAGCTCCCGCCGTGACTGACAGCGGCGTGTCCGTAGCCAAGCCTGGCAACGTGGGTTCAGGCACAACCTCTCTCCGGGGGACTTCCAGCGGGATCGAAGTCCCCAACCTCAGGGTTCCTGTCTGCTCCACTAAAGAGAAGTTCTTGTACGTGTTATCGCTGAAGAGAAGTTCTTGTACGAGTTGAAGAAAAAGAGAAATCTTTGTACGTGTTTATAACAGTAAAGAAGTTGTACCAAGGAGTGGTGTCTCGTGAATTGCGTTACCGACAGTGGTTAACCCTCTTACAAGCACACTAAGGTGAGTTACTTTGGCTTGTTTAGAGGGTGGCGACCTGAATTAGTCTGCCCCTCTTTAAGATTCCCAGGCCTCAGCACTCGTGGGTCGGCTATAGTACTTGCTATGTATTTCATCCCATTTCATTGTGTTCTTTTCTGCTTGCTTAGTTTCCATGATTTTTGTCACCGGTTTATACTGTTTTTTTATTGCCTCTGGTTCCTAGCATTTTCCTCAGGGCTGTGATAGGATCAGTTTAGGGCCTCCATTAGAGACAGTGAGGCTTAGTGGCGTGAGGGACATTGCTTAGGGACAGATATAGGGAGAGCTAGTTAGGGTTAGCTTGTTATCTCTAATCATCCGTTTGGTTTCCATCATCTGACTTTTATCTAACCAACGTTCGTGGTTACCATCACCCTACTGTTATCATCAACTATCATTCATTTGTTTCTATCATTTGTCTGATATCTTCATCTTGTTTCATCCCTGTCTTCAATCAGTGAATCCCTGTTTCTTATATTTTTGTTGCCTATCAGTATTGTGATACATGCTCCCTAATTCCCTCCCCTTCAGCTGTCCGGTTGGTTCACAATTCCACTCTACTACTGGCATCATTACATTATAGCTGACCATAACCAGGAGTCGCGACGAACAATAATATCCTGCAGGTTGTAGCCACCCAGAATCTGACACTAAATAACCTAATGCATGGAGTATTTACCCGTCTTGATACAAAAGAACAACTTAGGCAAAAAATGCAGGCTAACACTGTGGGTATCTCTACTGAAGCCCATATTACACTTACCAAACCATTTTTCTGGTGATCATACTCAGTTTAAGAATTTCTGTGAGAGCTGTAAGGTCTATTCGTCTTTAGGACTCTGGTCCTAGATTTCACAGACTCAGAGGGTGGGGATTAATAAGACTCTCCTGCAAGGAGAACCCCAGACTAGGGCATTTAGTTTCAAGTCTGGGAATCCCCCCTTAGTAAGTGTGGATTTCTTCTCTGCTCTAGGGGCCCTATAGGATGACCCAGATGCCACCTCTTCTGCTGCTGCCCATTTACGCTCATTGAAACAAAGACGCGGAACTGTAGAGGAAAGCTCTACAGAGTTTAGATGGTGGGTCACTGATGTTGTTTGTAACAATTGCGCCCTCAGCCAGTACCGTTTGGGTCTCTCAGATCAGGTTAAAGATGTCATTGTACAGTTTTCTCCATGTGACTCTCTTAACATCTTATTATCGTTGACTGTAAAAATCGACCGGCGTATTAGAGGGAGAAAGTCGGAGATGGAGTCTTCCACTTATCATCCTGCTGTTTTCACCTATCCTGATGAGGTGGTGAAACAGTCATTGCTAATTGGTCCACTGAGGCTCTTCAAGGTGGATAAGTATAGGACAAGACTCCTAGGTCTTTATTATATTGTGGCAATAAGGGGCATTTTTGTTCAGAATTGTACCGTTAAGATGGGAAATTTCAAAGCCTAGGTGTTTTTTTTTAAATTTCTCTCCCAAACAAATAGATGTGATCTGCTCTAAAATTGTGAATTGGGTCTGTAAGTGGAACTTTATTTCACCAATTGAATCATTCAATAGAAGCTTTCTTTTAAGTCAATGTTCCTCAAAAATTGCTAAAAAGAGCCACAGGCCCATTTGTTTGTCATTGACGGCAGTGTCCTCACCCCCACTGATACTACATTCTGACATGTCTCTCTATGCTGATTTACTTTCAACTTTTTGTAAGAATGTAACTAAGTATATCCCAAATTAATAGGTACACTAGATGGTGCTATGCCTTCAAGTCAAATTTGTAGAATGTAGTACATGCATAACAATGGCAATGTTTTAAATCAATACCAGCAGAGGAAGGAGGAGGCAGATAATGGACGTGGATACATGAAAAGGTCACCCTTTCTCCAGTTTATGCGCAGCGAAGAAGTGTTGTCTGGGTAGAAGCAAACAAAATATAGAGAAGCCCAATGCATCTTTACAATGAAAGCTTTGCAATGCTCCAATGCTGTTGTCATGGCAATAAAATATAAGTGGATAATGATGCGTACAAAGCTATCGTAAGGAAAGCATAAAGAAGCAAAATCATTTTCATAACCTGTATACATTCTCTGAAGGCTTATCAGAAGCTCTGACTGTTTTCTCCCCTTTTCTTAGCTAGGATTTAACCTGTTGAGATTGGGATTATTCTACTTTTACCTGTATTAATGTAAAGAGTTAAATACGGCCTGGACAGTAAATTATGACACAAGCAAAACAAATGAATGTGATTTGCAATCTCAACTTCCTTACAGTTACAGTTTGATAAAATGTCCAAAAATCTGTAAAAATCAACAGATATGTTATGTATTGTATACTACATCAGGCTTCTCAAATTTTTTCTACTCTGGCCTCACCAACCAATCCATAGTGATGTCAAGGCCTCACCGGTAAACAAATACTATTGTGCAGCGCCCAATTCCCCGGACAGTCAAAAAAAAAATACTATTATGCAACTTCAAAATACCCCTAGAAGCTCTACACAAATACTGCCATGTAGTGTCAAAATACCACCCCCCCCCAGCAGCACCAAGCAAATGTTACTACATAGCCCATGAATGTAAACTTTTTACCTGCTTAGCACTGCTTAACACCAGGGGAACGTTGATGTGACTAGCTGAAGGATTGGGGCAGGACAAGGAGGCAGAGTATACTGCAAGAGATTAGGGCAGTGACCCATGCCTCAGCAGGGAAATTGGATGGACCTTACCAGCAGGGCGTTTCACACTTCCAGAAGTTCCGTTTGTTTTTTATTTATATAATCTCAAAGCAATTTTAAATTTTTGTCATGGAACTAGAGTGCCTTGGTATTTTTCCTGGTTTGTTGCATTACAACCTGGAATTAAAATGGATTTTAACCCCTTAATGACCGGTCCTGAAAAGACCTTAATAACCAGTTTTTGCTTTTCAGAAACTTTTTTTATTTTTTCATTGATGTGGCTATATGAGGCCTTGTTTTATGCGGGAGAAATTATTATTTTTTTGCGTGGTTTGACGGTAGAAAAAACTCAATATGTGAGGCTTCGTTCTACTACGCTATTGCTTCCGGCAAAACGACGGGTCCGGTTTCTTGTTATTATGTAATGTATGGGCAATAAAATATATTTTATGTAAAATAATGACCTTTTTGGGACATTTTTTTTTTTTAATCCCATTAACCATTTCCCACCGCAGCCATTTTTTGAATTTTCACTTTAGTTTTTTTTCTCCCCACCTTCCGAAAGCCATAACTTTTCAATTCCTCCATCAATATTGCCATATGAGGGCTTGTTTTTTGCAGAACGAGTTGTAGATTTTTACGGCATCATTTATTGTATCATATAATTTAGTGGGAAACCGGAAAAAAAATATTTGTGGGGTGGAATAGGAAAAAAAAGCGATTCCTCAACCTTTTGGGGGTTTTTGTTTTTACGGCGTTCACCATGCATGTTAACTTTATTATGTGGGTGTAAAGGATCTGCCAGGCACAGCTTCTGTGTCAACGCTCATAGGTAATCAGTCTGCACCTGCTTCTTTGTCTGTGAGACTGACTCCATCTTCCACCACTCAGGATGGCAGGCTTAGGAGTGGGAGTGCCTATCACAGCCTTGCCAGACGGAGCTAGCTCCCGCCCTCTGTCTATTTATACCTGCCTTTCCTGTTCCTCCTTGCTTGTGATTCTTCTCGTTTGGTTTCCTGGCCCTGCTGCAGCTTCTTGAACTATTTGTCCCTGCTTCATACTGACCCTGGCTTACTGACTTACTCTCCTGCTCTGCGTTTGGTACCTCGTACACTCCTGGTTTGACTCAGCTTGTTCACTACTCTCCTGCTCTGCGTTTGGTACCTCGTACACTCCTGGTTTGACTCGGCTCGTTCTCTACTCTTGTTGCTCACGGTGTTGCCGTGGGCATCTGCCCCATTTCCCTTAGCTTCTGTGTACCCTTGTCTGTTTGTCTGTCGTGCACTTATTGAGCGTAGGGACCGTCGCCCAGTTGTACCTCATCGCCTAGGGCGGGTCGTTGCAAGTAGGCAGGGACTGAGTGGCGGGTGGATTGGGGCTCACTTGTCTGTTTCCCCACCCCCATCATTACAGTGGGTCAATATGATTACGGTGATACCAAATTTATATAGTTTGTGTGCGGTCCTGGTACACACCCTGCTGCTTATCCCAAAGGCATGGGCGGTTATGCACCAGGGTGATGAGCTGTTCGACTTGGACAACTGTCAGTGACATCCTTCTATACTCTCCTTAGCATGATGTCCCCAACTAGGCAACCTATCTGTAATTGCAGATATACACGGATGGCAATAAATTTAAATGGATGGGTCCGCAATTTGTCTGCAAATATGCGGATAAATTGCGGCCGCAAATATAAGGTCGTATGCATATAGATTTATGGCATTTTGATCCAGTTCTATCCTACAAACTGATTTATCAATAGATAAAAACCTCCCTAGTTAATAGGATTTTCATTTTTCCCTCAGTTCAGATCAGAAAGATCATTTTCACTCATAGAATAACATGTTTATGTGATAATTTTCTTATTTTATTCAACCTCCTGTTTGAAGAACATTAGAAGAATTTTGATATACAATATATATTTTAATAAAGCCTCAACAAAAGGTGCCCATACCATATAACAACATTTTGCTGGAATTTACTGACGATCTAATGTGTATGGGGGCCACCCAAGTCTCCTCATTGCAATAAACATGCACGCTCGGCCTAGCCAAGTGTGCATGTTTATGGGGGAGTCGTAAGAAATAACTGTCAGAGAAATGAGCATTTGGCCAACTGCTATTTAATGTGTATGACCTTTCAAGGGTTTGTCTCATGAAGACAATCTCTGTCCATATGCCCTATTGGGTTATATGGATATTGTAGAGGGGGAAACCCCTATGAGCCGGAACGAAGAGCCGCTCTGTAACTCTGGTGGACTCGAGCGTTTATGTAATACTACATTTCCCCTGTAGCCGCCGCTAGATTCAGACTGTAGCTGGCCCCAGTTTCCACCTGATGTTTGTAAAGCATGCCGGGAGTCGGATCTGTGGCAATCAGCTGATCACTGCATCTGCTCCCATATGAAAGGGATTGTCTATAATAACCCCTTTAAGCCTAAATACAGATGTAATGGAAGAAGTGACTATCCACCAAACAAACCTCTGCTCCTGATATGTTAATTAATGTCGCATAGCAAGTCTCAAAGACGGTGGATTTACGTTTTAAATTTACAATAAAGCCTAACTTTATTTTCCCTGCAAAAGCTCTGCTTTAGCAGTTTAAAGAGAACCTTTTACCTCCCCATACATATGCAGCTGATTGCAGCATGTAATGGGGAGGGCTGCACAAACCCTGGGGCACTCTACATTTTTTTTTCTACCTCCCTCCGTTATTTAGATATCGGTGGCGTTATATTTGGCGCCCGATATTTAAATAACCCCCTGAACTGTCAACGGGTCGTGTACTGGCAAGGGGGCGTGTTACTATCGCTGTTACACTGTACAATCAGATATGGACAGTGTTACAGCAAGAGCGAGGATAGAGGAGAGCGTGTGCGCGAGCGCACACGCTCTCACTCTTCGGCTTTGAAGATTAGTCTTCTGCCGAATTGGCAGCTCTTACACTGTCCGTAGCAGTAACACACCCCCTTGCCAGTTCGGCAGACAATACAAGACTGATCTCTCACAAGAGCTGAAGAGATAAGAGCGTGCATGCGCGCTCTCCTCTCCACAGCTCTTACACTGTCTGTAGCAGGAACAAGCCCCCTTGCCAGTCCGGGTGAAAAGACTGCAATCGCACACTCTCCTCACTCTTGCTGTGTCACAGCAATATTAAAACGCCCCCTTGCCAGTACATGCACCGTTGACTGTTCAGGGGTTATTTAAATATCGGGCACCAAATATAACGCCACCGATATCTAAATAACGGAGGGAGGTAGAAAAAAAAAAGTTAAGTGCCCCAGGGTTTGTGCAGCCCTCCCCATTACATACTGCACTCAGCTGCACATGTATGTGGAGGTGAAAGGTTCTCTTTACGAGCAACTTATAAACTTTTCTATGTTTTCTGGCGTAGAAAATTCACAAACAGCACAAAAGTTGTGACTTTTGTGCTGTTTCTGCAGCTCACGCCACTTTTCTAAAAATGGGGTGAGCATAGCAGAAGTGGTGGGACCATCGAAGGCACAACACAGTTACTATAATCTATGCAAGAAACTGTCGTAAATCATAGCGCAAATCTACGCCAGCTCCTAGCTGACGGAAATTTCACTCTGCAGCGCACGGACAGCCAGACATGGTTTTATTTCCGGGATGGCCCTATGCAAATTTAGCACTGAAGAGTCCTTCACTCCAGGAAGTGACCTGCACTCCAGGAAGTGTCCTGCATTCTAAGCAAAACACAAGTTTTTTTCCACTAATTCCTGTAGAATGCAGTACACTTCCTGGATTGCAGGACTCTTCATGGGTAATTTGCATAAGCGCCCAGAGGAATAAAAGCACTTTTTCAGGTTCACAATGGGCTGACATGGGCAACATAGGTATGTTTGAAAAACTATCATCCTTCTCAATATGTAATGACAGAGTCCCTTTAACCTTTGACCCCCTTTAACGTCCCTGTACGTCCTGGGGCGGGGGTTGAAGTACGGAGCTGACACCTGGCACTAATGGGCAGAGAACTTTGAATCTGGCCGTTTAACCACTTAGTGACCGCAGCATATAAGCCATTAGAAAGAGGGTTCAAATTCTCTAGGGACTAATAAAACAGTTTTCAGTAGTGTTCAAAAAACTAAAAAAATATTAAAAGTAAAAAAAAAAAACTTTTACCAATAAATAAACAAAATTGATATAGCCGCATCCAAAATAGTCCAAACTATTAAAATATAACATTATTTCGCTCGCATGGTAAACACCGTAAAAAAAGAATTTAAAACGACAAAATCGCTGTTTTTTGGTCAGCTTAGCATAAAAAAAGTCTCAAAAAATATTCCCTCACACTGCTCAGTCCACCTAAAATAAATATGTTATGGCTTTCAAAATATGGCGACACAAAAACATTTTTCTTTAGCAAATAGTTTTCTCTTTATAAAAGCAGTAAAACATAATAAAAACAAAGTTTTTACCACACGGTGAAAGACCTAAAAACAATTTTGTAGCGTGTTAATGGAGTAAAAAACACATCTGCCCACCCACTTCATTCACTGGACCCGTTCACGTCTTAAAATAGCCCCTGAAGCTAACATTTATTAAAAGAGGTAAAATTAGGATTTTAAAACAAACACAAAGGCGGTTCATAAGGCATCATCCAGTAAATATAAAGTGCTTCAAGAAAAAATGGTTCCCCTTACCTTCTGTCACATTGGATTCGTGGACCCACTGGGCTGTACCGCCTTGGCGATATGGCAGCTGGCCAACAGGGTGCAGGTCACAGTTCACAGTTCGTCTAAGGTACCTGTGGCAGTAGTAAGGCAGGCTCGGCTGGGACTAGGCAGCAGGTAGACACGTCAGGCGTGGAGCAGCAGGACAGGCATAGGTACAGCACAACACGGCTACAGAACAACACGACACTGGAACAGGATAGCACGGGATACAGGATACAGGAAGCAGGAACAGGGAACAATGGAAATGGAAAACACTAGGATACGACAAACAATGCTCATGGCATGGGAGTATGGGGCTGGGACCTTCTTATAGCCCAGGGTGCTCTGGGAACAATCAGCTCAATTTCCCACATGCGTGCGCTTTGGATTCTCAAGTCTGGACTGAGCTCGCGAGCGCACCCTGGTGGTCACTGTGGAACAGGACGGCCACATGTGCAGACGTCTCTGGAGAGAAGGGCATCGACTGGATGGAAGGAGTTCGTGGTCAGCGACCACGGACGTTACAGTATCCCCCCTCTTATGCCCCCTCCTCATGGGACCAGAACGAGAGAGAAACCTCTTAATGAGGGTAGGAGCGTTGAGATTCTCCTCTGGCTCCTAGGACCTCTCTTCTGGACCAAACCCCTTCCAATCTACTAAATAAAAGGTTCTTCCCCTCACTTTTTTAATGTCCAGGATCTCCTTAACCTCGAAGGTATCTGAAGTACCGCTGGAGGCAACCGCAGGGCTAGGAGTCTTGGTAAAGCGGTTCAGAACCACTGGCTTCAGGAAGGAGACATGGAAGGTGGCAGCCAAAGCTTGTAGGCGACAGGGTTGATCTTCTGTAGAATCTCGAAGGGTCCGAGGAACCTGGGAGCAAATTTGTATGATAGCACCCTCAATTGAATATTCCTGGAGGAGAGCCAGACCTTCATGCCTGGAAGAAACTGAGGAGGTTCTCTTCTCCTAGTGTCCGCCTTCCGTTTCTTGCGGTCGACCTCCAGCAGGATGGAGGATCGAGTCTGCTGCCAGATCTGCAGAAAGTTCCTAAAAGCCGTGTCAGCAGCTGGTACCTCAAACGTATCAGGCATCGGGAGAGGAATTCATGGGTGTTGGCCGTAGACAATGAAGAATGGTGTCTTCTGTGTGGACTCGCCGGTGTGATAGTTGTACGAGAATTCAGCCCACGGAAGCAACTGCACCCAGTAATCATGCTGCTTGGAGATGAAGTGGCGTTTTTAGTTCTCCAAGATCTGATTGATCCTCTCGACCTGACCATTGAACTGAGGATGATAGGCCGAGGAAAAGTCCAACTTTACACCTAGGAGCCCGCAAAGGGCTCTCCAGAACTTCGAGGTGAACTGAACCCCCCCCCCCCGAACAGCCACAATATGCTGCCACATGCGTGCGCTTTGGCTTCTCAAGTCTGGACTGAGCTCGCGAGCGCACCCTGGTGGTCACTGTGGAACAGGACGGCCGCATGTGCAGACATCTCTGGAGAGAAGGGCGTCGACTGGATGGAAGGAGTTCGTGGTCAGTGACCATGGACGTAACACCTTCCTTAGTTGTGCCGGGAGCACAACATCTGTATTGGCGAGATTAGAGATGCTGCCTGGGGTCCACCGCACGTCGCTTGGGGCCCAGTATCACAGGTAAGTGAAGAAGAGAAATAAAAGATTCTCTCTGGTTCTGCTTGTAAGGAAGAATGCAGAGGGGTACAGAAGTTTGTTCAATTTTCAAGATTTATTTAATAAGTACAAGCTATGAGTTTCAAAACCAAACAGTTTCCTCCTATGTGAGGAGGAAATCATTTAAATACTGTTGTGCAGAGAAATGGAGATTTCTCTATAACAGCACCAGCACCAGTACCTGGGTAAGAAGCACAGGACCAACAGGCAGATCTATATATGAAGTAAAATCTGTCTGTGATAATGAATAAACTTTTATTAAATGTGTAGAGAACTGGGATTTACTATAGGTTGGAAGTAAGGTCCTCTCAAAATCTAAAGCATTATCAAGTTGAATTGAATATCTTGGCTCATATTGCCATGAACCCCATGCATCAAAGGGTTTTTATACCTCTACCCTTAACTTTGCAGTGGCAGTAATTTTCACCATGGTATTATTAGAGAATTTTGGAGCAAAAGTTAAATGATGATTATTGGCTAAACTTACTGTGCAAAAAGACAATACAGCACTTGAATGAAGAGGTTACATGGTCCCAATCTGATCCTAAAAATTCTTTGGAAAAATAATGAAATCAGAGGAGATTCATGTCCTTTCCTTATATTGACAGTTGGAAATCGTCTGTTTATCTGCTATTCTTCTGCCTTAATGATTTTCTAGTACATCAGTACCTTAAGGGCTATGCATTATGCAGTGACATTGTAAGTAGCTTGCCTGCATCTAACACATTCATTTAAAAATATGTATATACACTGAGTTTAAAATAGGCCATGTCTTGTTAAATGCAGTAAACAAGGACCACATTAGAATGCAAATTAACATCATGTTGTCGATTTTACTGTAAAATAGTTTGAAATACAAACTTTGAATAAAAGAGCTAAGAAAATAATTACTGTAATACACAGTTTCATTCTGCAGAAATGGTTTACAATGAGATGCAAAAACAATAAACAACAAAATAATGGTATACCTTGAAAATAGCAGGGGAGCAAAATCATGTTTTCATTACAGTATTGTGTATGGTAGTGTAATGTTTATTATTTTCATCAACGGAAATGTTGAACATACAAAGGGTTTCCTAAAAAAAGGAGGGCATCATGCGTAACCACAAAACGAATTAAACAAGTAATTAGCGAGTCAAGTATACATTGAACTAAAAGTAACCTGGGAAACCAAGTTTCAGCAAATTGGGAGTCATTGCAAGTCACAAAAAGTAAGTTAAGGCAAGAAGAAAAGGGAGGAACTAAAATAAAGAAGAAAGAGAGGATAGAGGAGGAGAAAATATTAAAAAAAAGGTGGTACCACCACCGCACACAATTTGCCTGGCATCCTTAACAAAAGAGGATGCCAATAAGAGTTTAGAGAGGGAAAACAGTCAGCTCTAGGAAGAATCAATAGAAATGTGTTCACTGCTCCAGAGATTGCATTGTGTCATTGTGTCTTGCAACACCAAGAAGGGCAAGCTGTAAGGTTATACAAATCGAGGAAGTAGCAGGTGTCACTAAGATCTGCATATGAACAAATTTTCAAGCACCGAGCTCCAATCTGTGGCATGTGGGAGGCATAAAAAACAGATTGAAAGCAAAGATTTTTAGCCACATGAAACCTCAAAAATCGGATCAAATGGTGTGGGATGATTGTGTGATGCCTCCTGTTGGTCGACGTGCCAGTTATTGCCACTTGTCGCAAACTGAGAGGGACAGAATCCTTGAACTGAGAGACCTTGGTTTATCACTCCGGCAGATCGCTACGCGCCGAGGCCGAGATGTCAGCACTGTTCAACGTTCCATGTCCCGGAGGTTGGGAGAACAACAAAGAATGGGAATGACAGCAAGAGGTGCACATAGGCGAAGCTCTGTACGGACGGATCATCTGATTGGAAGAATGGTGCGTAGTGATCCATTCTGCACTGCAAGTGAAAATGGACGTCACATCCCATGCCCAGGGCAGCAAGCAGTGTCAACACAAACCGACAGAAGGCATTTGCAGGACATTGGGCTACAAGTCAGATGTCCAGCTACAGGTGATCCATTGACCGCACGCCACCGCTCCCAAAAGGCTATCATGGTGCACAGCAAGACAGCAATGGAGGATGGAATGGAGGTCTATCTTCTTCAGCGATGAGTCCCGATTTTGTCTCGGATGCAATGATGGCTAGAGATTGGTCTGGAGACCACTTGGGTAATGCCATGAAGAGGCCTTCACAAGGGAGCATCACACCAGTCCTACTCTCGGGATTATGGTGTAAGGCAGTATAATGTGGGGTAGCCACACCCCTCTAGTCCTCATTTCAGGTACACTAACAGCTTGACGTTACATTGATTTGGTCGTGTAACCAGTGGTACGGCCATTTCTGCAAAGTCTCCCAACAGCTGTTTTTCAATAGGAAAACGTCAGGCCACTTGTTGTTCGTCCTACCATGGCCTGCAGCGTCTCCAGAATTGTTTCCCATCGAGCACATCTGGGGCGTCATTGGTCAGCAATTGCAAAGGGAGCTGCCAGCAGAACACCTTGATGATTTGCGTGCCCATGACCATTCAGTCTGTCATTCCTCAGACAACTATTCAGAAAACCATTAATAATCTCATTGATAGCATGCCAAGGCGTGTAATTGCGTGTATTTCTGCGCGTGGCACTCATACTCGATACTGAATAATTCAAAATGGTTGGAATATTTTGTTTCCATTTTTTTTAATCATTTGCATATCAGTAACATCTTTATCGATCCTGTGATTTCCACAATTCCAAACCCCTTCCTTCTTGGTGTTGCAATTTCAATGTTGAGTGTGTGTATGTACAATTTTTATAGATAGATAGATAGATAGATAGATAGATAGATAGATAGATAGATAGATAGATAGATAGATAGATAGATAGATAGATAGATAGATTAGATAGATGGATACACATACATACATACATACATACATACATACATACATGTTAGGCATGTACATGGCTTGCCAGGTAGACATTCAGGTACAGATTGATTGGTAGATGGATGGAAAAACCTTAGATTTATATTTTATTTCGCTAGTAAGGTTCATAGCAATTTGTACACATAAGGTAATACTGTGGTTTGCCCTTAGCCTTGCTGGTAATTCTACATGTTAGGGAGTATGATTAGACAATGTGCACATACTGTTATACTAACATACATGTTTTTTGTCTATTCCAGATAAATTGTGAAAACCCACCTATTATGGATCCCCTTATCCTGATCCCATGCTATAACAATGAAAAGAGTTGATGCCATGCTCCGGAATTTGGAATTTGACTTGCACTATATAGATCAAATTATATGTAATATGTCAATTTTGTATGTTATGATTAAATCAATGGAGCTTTACATTCACTTCTCTATTTTTTCATCGTTATGACACAACTAGCTTGCAAATATTATCGAGGATAACGTTCCCCATAGTTAATGGGTTAAATATCAAAATATTTTTTGTATGATTAAGCAGGCTTCCCTATAGTTGTGACAATCATTTAAGATACACACTATTATGAAGTGCATAGCGAATGTCTCATGCCCGCTATGATTTCTGACATATTGACAGACAGAGCAGACACACGATGCGTGTCATCGGAGTGTTTGCGTGCCACGACTCATCCTGAGTTTGTAAGATTGACACACTATCTGACGCATGCGCAAAGGTACCCGGAAGCATCGGCATAATCAACGAGCATGGTGGAGGAAGGGGGATTCAAACAACGGTGAGCCTGATTCATTATTATTGAATTAATTCTGTGCGTTATATTGAAATATTCTACACCTGTATTGGCTCTATTGGCAGTTTGCCAATTAGATCGTATTTTTAATCTTTTCAACTATTTGGGCGATTTGCCCTGATTATTAATTGCACGCATTTTCAATGCTAACATGTAATCACTTTAGGGTGATGTTTTGATCACATTGTTATATACTAGGTTTTACATTTTATACATGATTGGAATTTTATTGCATGATTACAAGGATGTCACAAATTATGTATTTATATGTGCACTCTAACACTGAAATGTATCGCTTGAGAAAGGCCCCATTGAGCAGGGCTGAAACGTTGCGCTTGTGGTGAATAAAGGATCCTTATTTTTCACTTTACTCTGGAGTGCTGACCTGTGTATTGGATTTGTTTGTGGATTTGTGACACTGGTCGTGTGTCTGAACAGGGACTTGCACCACACACTTGCTGCTTTCACTTTACTTGCTTATATATATATATATATATATATATATATATATATATATATACATATATATATATATATATATATATATATATATATATATATATATATATATATATATATATATATATAAAAACATCAGTGAGCAAAATGTCTGTGTATCATCTGCATACAGTATATTACTTTGCAGGGGTTCCTAAAAGTCACAAGAATCTGATGATCTGTGTAAAGATATGGGATTTAATCCAGATATGTGATTGATTTGTATTGTTCTTATAACTATAATTATTATGTCCAATAGAATTCTAAACTGTTACATCCATCCACAGATATAAAAAAAATTAATAAAGCCCCATGCACATGACCGTAATTTTCATCTGTAATTACGATTTCTATTGGCTACGGACACCTTTCCGTATATTTACGGATGTGTGTCTGGGCCGTAGATATGATCCTCAATGATAGAACATGTCCTATTATTGTCCGCAATTGCGGCACCGACTCGCCCATTGAAGTCTATGGACGCTTCCACAATTGCGGACGTCTACTCATGTGTATTCATAGCCGTCTGATCCATAATTGTGGACCGTAAAAACCCTCACGGTCATGTGCAAGAGGCCTAAAGGAGAGAAAATAAAAGAAGAAAAACGCACCAATTAATGGCAAGCAATACGAAACACATTTTGTCCAACATTTATCATGTTTATGACCAGCCCATGGCCATGGACAAACAGATATGTATGACTCAAGGTTTTTTTTGTGTCAAGGTTAAGAAAGTTGATGCATGGACATTGAATCTTAATTACTTTTAATATGGTAATTTTGTCATTACTGGAATGGCAGCTTTGGGTTTACAGATTATGGAAGTTATCTGTCTGGGGTCAAGCTGATTATTGACTTTCTGCTCTTTCGGGTTTCTTGTTAAATGGAACTATTGGTCATACCATTGCTAATCTTTGGGCATTATGTATAGTGCTGGCAAAGTTGAGATATTGCCAATAATAAACAGATCAGTTCTTTTAGTTTTTCACTTGACTGAGAAATTCAAAGATGGAATCTACAGTGAAGGAAATAAGTATTTGATCCCTTGCTGATTTTGTAAGTTTGCCCACTGTCAGGTTAGAGGTTAGAGTCAGACTGATTAATTGAGTCTGTGGACAGGAGTCTTTTATACAGGTGACCATTTAAGACAGCTGTCTTTAGTGCAGGCACCAAGTTTATTTGGAGCGTGTAACTGGTCTGGAGGAAGCTGAACTCTTAATGGTTGGTAGGGGATCAAATACTTATTTCTCTGTGCAAAATGCAAATAAACATATATAATTTTGACAATGTGATTTTCAGTTTTTTTTTTTAAATATAATCTATCTCTCACTGGTAAAATTAACCTAGCCTAAAAATTCTAGACTGTTCATGTCTTTGACAGTGGGCAAACTTACAAAATCAGCAAGGGATCAAATACTTATTTCCTTCACTGTAATTACTGAAGCCAAATTGATTTCTATGGGTTATGCCTCCAATTTTGACAGTACTACTTTTTTAGTTTAGTCCCAGGTGAATCTAAAGGTATGTGTGAACACATCATTTCATAATTAAAGGTAACCTACAGTACAGCAATAACTCAGATTATATATCAGCCTCCTTGAAAACGTGTGATCTTTTCTTTGATTAGTTTCACTAATGTGGTCAGTGACCCGGAATATGTATGTTCACCTGGCAAAGTCTGAACTTCTTGCCTGCTTGCTTGTCCCAGTTCACCAATCTCAGTAAATAGTGATGTTACTGGGAAAAAAGAATCAATAAGGATCTTGAATACGAGCCTGATGCAAAAAGATGGGAAAAAATTATTCATAAGACAAAAAAACAAAATAGGAAAATACAAAATATAATTATTTTTTTTAAATGCACATTTTCACAATCCCAGCTTCATTACAAAAATGTAATTGGACATATTGGGGAATCTTTTTTGGAATTAACGCTGATATTTCAAAATAATTAGGGTCAGAACTAGAAATAAATTTATTTTTTGATGCGTCCACTGCAGGCATAAGCAGAATCCAAACATTTAGGGTATGTTGATACGATGAGTCAAAAACGGCTGAAAATTACGGAGCTGTTTTCAGAGAAAACAGCCTCTGATTTTCAGCCATTTTTGAAGCTGAAAACGTTTTTTTTCAGATGTTTTTTTGGAGACGTTTTTGGAGCAGTTTTTCTATTGACATAATGAAAACAGCTCCAAAAGCGGCTCAAAAAGTGACATACTACTTCTTTTTACGGGGCGTTTTTTCACGCGCTGTTTTTTAACACGGCGGAGTAAAACAACACCCGTGTGAATTAAAAGTTTTTCCCATTGAATTCAATGGGCAGATGTGTGTAGGCATTCAGCTACCGTTTTTTTAGGCATATTTCATGGGCATTAAAGCCCCAAAATACGCCTGAAAACACAGCGTGTGAACATACCCTTAGACAAAGACCTCATACACATGACTATCCTCATTTTGGTCAGCAGTATGGACTACATTGCACACCATGCTGTGGTCAGTACTGCACTGTAGTGGCTGGTGTTTCTGTAGGGAAACACTGAGAACTATATAGCACCTAATGTAGCAATCTTTTTTTTATGAAGATTGCATAAAAAACACCACCACATACTGCTAGATTCTAATATGGTGCTATATGTGCACCAGTTGGAATGCATGGTGGTCATATTCAGGAGCCATCTGATACAGATCTCAAGGATGCCAGTGTGTATTGATAATACAATGCCACTTTTTAGAGTGAATTAAATGTATAGACTAAAAATACTCTATAAAGCAATGAAAGACATGAGTATGTGAGCGACAGTAAAAAAGTTAAAAAGTTCTCTGATGAGCTTAGGATGAGACATGGCTCCCCGCCTACATGTCACTCTTTACGTGTTTTATATTCCTTTATGCTGTAAAAATAACAAAAGATTCCATCTGGTTTCCTTGATTGTGCACAATAATCAACATTCATACCTCAATGTGCCACTGTATCACTCTGAATCATCTTTTGAATAAGTTTTTTTAAAACATAAATCATGCTATCTACCTTCTGTTCAGCCAATGTACAGAAATTGATCCTCACTCCCTCAATTACTAAAATGGTACTTTAGTAATTTACAATTAAAATTCTAGGGCTCAACTAACCACTAGTAAATATTCCTGGATCAGGCACTAGATAGTAGAGACGGAGGATAGTGGAGAGGTAGACAGATAGAGAACTAATCCCTACTGCTGCAGAAATTTACTCTCCCTGACTAGCTCAAATTTTATTGATCTTTACTATCTACATTTTTTTTCACCATACTTTTTGTCATCTTAAATTTACATTGTTTACCATGTGTTATAAATAACATAACAACTTTATTCTGCATGTCATTATGGTTACAGCGATACCAAATTTATATAGTTTTTTTTAATGTTGTACTACTTTCAAAACTTCAAAAAAAGTATTTGTTTATGTGTTGCCGTATTCTTAGGCTGGATTCACACGAGCACATTACGTCCGTAATGGACGGACGTATTTCGGCCGCAAGTCCCGGACCGAACACACTGCAGGGAGCCGGGCTCCTAGCATCATAGTTATGTACGATGCTAGGAGTCCCTGCCTCTCAATGGAATTACTGTCCCGTACTGAAAACATGATTACAGTACGGGACAGTTGTCCGGCAGCGAGGCAGGGACTCCTAGCATCGTACATAACTATGATGCTAGGAGCCCGGCTCTCTGCAGCGTGTTTGGTCCGGGACTTGCGGCCGAAATACAGTACGTCCATTACGGATGTAATATGCTCGTGTGAATCCAGCCTAAGAGTCATGATTTTTTTTTTGCCGATGTAGCTGTATGAGGGCTTATTTTTTTGTGAAACAACTTGTATTTTTAATTAGTACTTTGGGGTACATACGACTTTTTGATCGCTTTTTATTGTATTTTTTGGAAGGCAGGATGAACATAAAACAGCAATTCTGGCATTGTTTTTTTAATTTAATTTTTTACGGCGTTCACTGTGCAGGTTAAATCACATAATAGTTTTGTGACTGCAAGTAGAGATCTTGAAAATGGTGAGTGGTGAGGATCTGAAACACAAAGTATATTAGAAAGGCCTTATGATGCATCAGTTCGGGAGGATTTCTATATAGAGAGAGGTTCCCCGATCCCCTTGCACTGACAAAAGTGGATGATATCCAGCATCTGAACGGGTGGGGGGCGTTGGCCCCTATATTCCATGTTTGCAACTGCCATTTGTATGAAAAGAGCACAAAAATTGAATATTTGTGAAGCTCTCTTTAAAAAACATCAATATATGTGAATAACCCTTTATCGGGAGAATATTTTGCTGTCTCACTTGATCAAAAATATCTCGGAAAACAATGCTTTGGATACATGTTATACGAGATGCAATGTGACCTACTAAAAATGAAGTATGAATACACAGCATATGAATCTATTATGTTATTATATTGACATATTGTCAGTATTTTTCCTATATGAATAATTTTAAAAAAAAGTACAGTAAAAGTTATATTTTATATATAAACTCCAGAACTATCCCCTGCTGTGTAAGGTAAAGGAAGCAACACAATCACATATGATAGTCGCTCTTTAATTTGTGATGAGAGTTTTCCTACAAATTAGAGTTCTGTTATACTTCAAAACAAAATTGTTATTTTGTATTTTATTATGAACTGAAAATATGTTGAGTTTACATTTTATCCAAATTACGGGACACAAAAAAGTTAGTAAAATGTTTAGTATTTTAACAACAGTTTAACTTTGTTTCATAGTTAAGTATTGCAGAAGTTAATCTTCAAAAAGAAGATCTATTGCACTAGACCAAAAGTAATATATATATATATATATATATATATATATATATATATATATATATATATATATATATTTATCTATTAGTAGGGCAAGAAAGTGCAATAAAAGAATATTAGAAAGTAGGAACAATCTAAGACATAGTGAGGTTTTGTAGTTTCATTAAAAGGCCAACACTCCCAGTGTAGTCGTTACGAAATAGCAATAAAAACACTGCAACAAAGAAAGGAAAGTCTTCTTAGAGACCAATAATTTTAGAGAGAAAGTTCCTGTATGTATGCAAGTGAAGCTAGAGAATATAGAAAGAGATATGCTAAAGAAAGATAATTTACTTGACTATATTTATTAAAGTGTAACTAAATGTTCAACAAACTTCTGACATGTCATAGTGACATGTCAGAAGTTTTGCTTGGTGGGGGTCCGAGCACGGAGACCCCCACCAATTGCTAAAACTAAGCATTAGATGCGATCGTGTGAGCGCTGAGCCGCTACGTTTCTGTTCGTCTTTTTCCGGAAATCAATGTATCAGAGTATGGGCTAAATAGAAAGTCTATGAGTCTGTACTCCGATACATCGGCTTTCCGGAAAAAGCCGAAAAGAAACGATGCGGCTGATCGCTCACAAGAGGGATTCTGCCGCTTCATTTTAGCGATTGGTGGGGGTCTCCACCAATCAAATCTTATGACATGTCACTATGACATGTCAGAAGTTTGTTGAATGTTTAGCTACCCTTTAAATGGTAGGGGCTGGCAAACTGAATTTCCCACACTGCACTTTCCATGTTATTCCCCCGGTACCCTCACTCACATTCTCATGCTTTGAGGTCAACAGCCTCAGACTCCACCCATTCTCCCTCCGAGGTTGTTTACAGCTCCCCTGGTTCAACGTGCCAGTTCCTGGATCAGTTTGCTGCCTGGCTTCCACATTTCCTTTCCTCTGAAACACCAACTCTCATAATGGGTGACTTTAACATCCCGGTTGATAATACAGTCTGCTGCTCTAAGAATACAGAGCGGCTGTATCTCAAAAACTAAAACAAATTTTTAATAAAAACTAATTTGAAAGATGCACAAAACACACTGACTGACATTTTTATTAAAAAATAAATAAATTCACTTTCTAAGGTTTACATAGCCTTTAGCCTCCTCCCTAGGCCTTTCACATCTTTCTAAATACACATGAAGATGGGCATTCACTTGATCTGGTTTTCTTCTGGCTCTGCTCAGTTTCTGACTTGATTAACTCTTCTCTCTCGCTCTCTGACCACAACCTTCTCTTTATTATCAAATAATCTCTGCTTCCTCAGGACATGTCTGCCTATCAGACATACAGGAATCTACATGCCATCAATACTCAACTCATAGACAGTCTACAGTCCTCATTATCCACAATCTCTTCCCTCTCCTGTCCCATTTTGGCTGCCAAACGTTACAATGAAACTCTTATAACAGTATTGCATGAAACACCACCCCCCCATACACTCCAAACCTCCCGACACAGATGGCGGCAACCTCAGCACATGCCTCAATCTCGCTTTCTTCAGCGGTGCATGAGGTGCACCAAATGGCAACAGAGAAAATAGTAGGCACCACGAATAAATGTTAAGTCTGAACATACACAAAGAAACGTTAAAATGCGAAAAAGCAAGGAAACTCAAATATCCGACTACACCTCTAATATGAATAAAATCACTTTATTACAGCAGTACAAAATACAAAAGAAACAGGCAAAGTTTAAAAGTTCCTGGATCACTTTGCTGCCTGGCTTCCACATATCCTTTCCTCTGAAACACCAACTCTCATTATGGGTGACTTTAACATCCCCATTGATAATACAGTCTCCTCATCTGCCTCTGAGTTTCTATCTTTAACCGATTCCCGCCGGATCACGTACAGTAACGTCAAGAAAACTGGTGTCTTACCGCATTTTCACGTTACTGTACGTCATGGAGATGAAGCTGGCTCAGGAGCTGAGCCAGCGACATCACCGCCGGGTGACAGCTGTATGTTACAGCTGGCACCCTGAGGTATCGGGCAGGACCGGAGCTAGCCTCCGATCCGACCGATTAACCCCTCACATGCTGCGTTCAATAGAGATCGCAGCATGTGAGGAGTTTATAGCCACCGGCACCCCAGCAACGTGATCGCTGGGTTAATGCTTACCTCCCGGTCTGCCAGTAACGGAATCCTCCTATGCTCCGTCGTCGGTTGGGCCCAGGAGGCTTCCGGTACCATCGGCAAGATGGCGCCGGCTCAGCTTCCGGCTCAGAAGCTGAGCCGGCGTCATCAGCAGTGGGTGTCCGCTGTATGTTACAGCGGACACCCCGATCTATCACCAGGAACCGGAGCTAGCTCCGATTCCTGGCATTAACCCCTTCGATGCAGCGATCCATTGTGATCGCTGCATCCTAGAGGTTTGTAGAAAATCGGCAGCCTTGCCATGCGATGGCAAGGCTGGCGACTGTTACTATGGCAACAGGAGCCCTAACAATGGACTCCTGTCTGCCATTACGTAAGCTTATTAGGCCTCGCCCAGAGGCGGAGCCTGATCGGCTTGCTGTCAGTGAACAACTGACAGTTCCAATACATTGCACTACATAGGTAGTGCAATGTATTAGAACATCAAACAAACAGTTGGACATTCAAGTCCCCTAGTGGGACTAAAGAAAAGTGTAAAAAAAAGTGTAAAAAAAGTAAAAATAAAAGTTGGAAAACATACAATAAAAGTTTCAAATAATAACACAAAACACAATCGCCCTTTTTCACTTATCAAGTCATTTATTATAGAAAAAAATAATAAAGCCATACATATTTGGTATCGCAGCGACCGTAACGACCTGAACTATAAAAATATTATGTTATTTATCCAGCGCAGTGAACGCCGTAAAAAAACCCTTAAAAACACTGCCATAATTACTGTTTTTTTGGTCACTGTCTTACAAAAATTTAAATAAAAAGTGATCAAAAAGTCGCATGTATCCAAAAATGGTACCTAAAAAATCTATACCTCGTCTCGCAAAAACAAGCCCTCACACAGCTCCATCGACGAAAAAATTTAAAAGTTATGGCTCTCACAACTTGGCGACAGAAAAAATACATTCTCTTTCCAAAAGTAATTTTATTGTGCAAAAAGTTATAAAAAAGTTCTATAAATTTGGTATCGCCGGAATCGTACTGACCCGCAGAATAAAGGTAACATGTAGTTTATAACGTACGGTGAACGCTGTATATAAAAAAAAGTGGCACAAGCTGGGCACGACATATTTGACACTGAATTGGCATATCTAGGGAAAAATTTTAATTTGTACCTTCTGCAGCGCAATCATTTATGGAAAAGACACATGGAGTGAAAATGCTCACTACACCTCTTAATAAATGCCTTGAGAGGTGCAGTTTCCAAAATGGGGTCACTTCTCAGGGGTTTCTTTTATTATTTCACATCAAAGCCTCTGCAATTGTGAACCAATACTTATAATTTTACACGGTACTCTTTCACTCCTGAGCCCTGGCGAATGTCCAGGCAAAAGATTAGGGCCACATGTAGCGTGATTCTAAAACAGGGAAACACCGCATAATAATTGAGAGCTGTCTTGTTATGGTGGCACAAGCTGGGCACCACATATTGGCGTATCTAAGGAAAAATTCCCATTTTCATTCTCCCACATCGTGTGCACACGAATTTCTGCAAAACACCTGTGGGGTTAACATGCTCACTACACCCCTAGGTGAATACCTTGAGGGTGTTGTTTCAAAAATGGGGTCACTTCTGGGGGGGATCCACTGTTTTGGTCCCACAGGGACTTTGCAAATGCAACATAGCGCCCAGAAACAAACAGCAGCAAAATCTGTACACCAAAAGCAAATGGCGCTCCTTCCCTTCTGAGCCCTGCCGTGTGCCCAAACAGCATTTTATGACCACGTGTGGGGTATTGCCGTACTTCAGAGAAGTTGCTTTACAAATGTTGGGGTTCTTTTTTTCCTTTATTTGTTGAGAAAATTAAAAATTTGGAGCTAAAGCTACGTCTTATTGAAGAAAAAGGATTTTTTTAATTTTCATTGCCCAATTCTAATAAAATCTATGAAACACTTGTGGGGGCAAAATGCTCACTACACCCCTAGATGGATTCCTCAAGGGGTGTAGTTTTCTCAATGGAGTCACTTTTTTGGCGTTTTCACTGTTTTGGTCCCTCAGGGGCTTTGCAAATGCGACATGGCCTCCGTAAACCATTCCTGCTAAATTTGAGCTCCAAAAGCCAAATAGTGCACTTTCCTTTCTAAGCTCCGCCGTGTGTCCAAACATCCGTTTATAACCACATGTGGGGTATTGTTTTACTCGGGAGAAATTGCTTTACAAATGTTGCGCTGCTTTTTCTCCTTTAGTCCTCGTGGAAATTAGAAAAAATTATCTAAACCTACATTATCTTTGAAAGAATGACGATTTTCATTTTCTCGGCCTACTTCCAATAATTTCTGCAAAAAACCTGCGGGGTCAAAATGCTCACTATACCCCTAGATAATTTCCTCAAGGGGTGTAGTTTCCCAAATGGGGTCACTTTTGGTGTATTGCCACTGTTTTGGCACCAAAAGAGCCCTTGAAACCTGACATGGTGCCTAAAATATTTTCTAATAAAAAGGAGGCCCAAAATCCACAAGGTGCTCCTTTGCTTCCGAGGCCGGTGCTTCAGTCCATTACCGCACTAGGGCCACATGTGGGATATTTCTAAAAACTGCAGAATCTGGGCAATAAATATTGAGTTGCGTTTCTCTGGTAAAAGCTGTGTTACAAAAAAATAGATTAAAAATGAATTTCTGCAAAAAAAAATGAAATTTGAAAATTTCACCTCTACGTTGCTTTAATTCCTGTGAAACGTTTAAAGGGTTAAGAAACTTTCTAAAGTTTTGAATACTTTGAGGGGTGAAGTTTTTAAAATAGGGTGACTTTTTGGGGGTTTCTAATATATAATATAATATATAAGGCCCTAAAAGCCGCTTCACAACTGAACTGGCCCCTGTAAAAATAGCCTTTTTAAATTTTCTTGGAAATGTGAGAAATTGCTGCTAAAGTTCTAAGCCTTGTGACGTCATAGAAAAATAAAAGGACGTTCAAAAAACGATGCCAATCTAAAGTAGACATATGGGGGATGTTAATTAGCAACAATTTTGAGTGGTATAACTGCCTGTCTTACAAGCAGATACATTTACATTTAGAAAAATGCTAATTTTTGCAATTTTTCACAACATTTTGGTGTTTTTCACTGGTAAATATTGAATTTATCGACCACATTTTTCCACTATCATAAAGTCCAATGTGTCACGAGAAAACAATCTCAGAATCGCTTTGATAGGTAAAAGCATTCCAGAGTTATTACCACATAAAGTGAAATATGTCAGATTTGAAAAAATGGGTCTGGTCCTGAAGGCCAAAATGAGATTGGTCCTGAAGGGGTTAAAGCCTATGTAAAACTTTGAAAGTGAATTTGTTTTAAATAAAACTGTCAGTCAGTGTGTTTTGTGCAACTTTCAAATTATTTTTACTTTTTGAGATACATCTGCTCTGTATTCTCTAGACAGAGTAGCTGTAACATTCGCTGAATCCTGTACGGGTTTAGTGAAAGAGGGTCCTTCATGTCTCTGACACGCAGGAACCATTTGTTATCCATTACATCTAAGTTCATAACTTAGATGTGATAAATAACAGGTGGATCCTGCGTGACACGCTGACACTTAATCCCACGCGAGACATTTATGACACATCCGCAAGATATGTCATAAATGTCAGATAGATGAGGGTTCCAGCTCTGGGACCCAAACCTATCTCCAGAACGGGGCCACCTAAATCCCGTTCAGCCACTGTGTGTTGCGGCTGAATGAGGTGTTTTCCGACCATGAAAAACATTATATGGTCATGAGTTATGTAAACAGCGTAACTCGCGGAGCTACGCTGTTTCTGTAACTCCAATAGTAGTGAATGGCAGTTACAGAAGCAGCGTAGCATGTGAGCTATGCTGTTTCCGTAACTACCATTACGTTCTATGGGACTTATGGAAACAGCGTAGCTCCGCGAGTTACGCTGTTTACGTAACTCATGACCATATAATGTTTTTCATGGTCAGAAAACACCTCATTTAGCCGCAACACACAGCGGCTGAACAGGGTCTAGGGGGCCCCGTTCTGGAGATAGGTGCGGGTCCCAGAGGTGGGAACCGCATCTATCTGACATTTATGACCTATCCTGCGGATGTGTCATAAATGTCTCTCGTGGGAAAACTCCTTTAACTCATCAGGTCCACAGGATTGACAGATTCAGGTAATAGCGAACGATATAGCTGCTCTGTATAGAAAATACAGAACATCTGTATCTCAAAAAGTAAAACGAATTTTTTATAAAAACCTAATTTGAAAGTTGCACAAAACAGATTGACAGACATTTTTATTTAAAAAAAATTGACTTTCAAAGGTTTACATATCCTTTAAACCTTTCCGACATCCGCCATATATATATGGCACAGTCGGGCAGGGGTTCCCGCAAACTGCAGTACAGTTATGTCGCGGTGATAGTGCAGGCTTAGGAGCTGAGCCCGCACCATCACCGCCGGATGCAAGCTGTATGTTACAGCTGACACCCTGCTGTAATGGCTAGGACCGGAGTTAGCCTCAATAGAGATTGCAGCATCTGAGGGGTTTTTAGCCACTGGCACCCCAGCAACGTGATCGCCGTGTTTTCGGTGGCTGCAATGGCAACCGGAGGCATAATACTGGCCTCCTGGTCTGGCAGCTATGGAAGCCTCCTATGCCCCGCTCAGAGGTGGGGCCTAAAAGGCCTCCGATACTAACGGCAAGATGGCGCCGGCTCAGCTCCCAGCTCAAAAGCTAAGCCGGGTCATCAGCAGTGGGTGTCCACTGTGAGTTATAGCGAACACCCTGCTGTAATGGCAGGAACTGGAGCTAGTGCCAATCTCTGCCATTAACCCCTTAGATGCAGCTATCGAAAGCGATCCCTGCTTCTTAGTGGTTTGTAGCAAATTGGCAGCCCTGCCATGCGATGGCAGGGCTGCCAACTGCTACTATGGCAACAGGAGGCCTAACATTGGCCTCCTGGTCTGCAATTACGGATGCCGATTAGGGCCCCTCCTGGAGGCGGAGCCTAATCGGCATGTTGTCATTGAACGACTAACAGTTCTAATACATTGCACTACATAAGTAGTGAAATGTATTAGAACAGCAATCAAACAGTTGGTCCTTCAAGTCCCCTAGTGGGATTTAAAAAAAAGTGTAAAAAATAAAGTAAAAATGAAAGTTGTAAAAAATGAAATAAGAGTTTCAAGTAATAAAATAAAACACAATCGCCCTTTTTCGCTCATTTATTATTGAAAAAAGGAAATAAACTATACATATTTGGCATCGTCACATCCATAATGGCCTGAACGAGAAAAATATTATGTTTTTTATCCCGTGCAGTGAACGTCGTAAAAAAAACAAAACGAAAAAACTTGCCAGAATTGCTGTTTTTTGGTCCAAAAATGTAAATAAAAAGTCGCATGTATCCAAAAATGGTACCTATAAAAACGATAGCTCGTCTCTCAAAAAACAAGCCCTCATACACATAAACGAAAAAATTAAAAAGTTATAGCTCTTACAACATGGCGACAGAAAAAATTGATTCTTTGTATAAAAGCAAATTTATTGTGCAAAAAGTTGTAAAAGATAAAAATGTGCTATAAATTTGGTATCGCCGGAATCGTAATGACCCGCAGAATAAAGTTAACATGTCATTTATAATGCATGGTGAACGCCATATAAAAAGAAATAAAAAAACTATGCCAGAATTGCTGTTTTTTGGCCAATTTGCTTCCCCAAAAAAAAGGATAAAAAGTGTTTAAAAAGTCACATGTACCCCAAAATTATACCAATAATAACTACAGCTCGTCCCGCAAAAAAAAAAACAGCCCTCATACCACTACGTCTATGAAAAAATAAAATGAGTTAAGGCTCCAATAAGTCAGGACATAAAAATATGCAGTGAGGGAAACATTTAGGGTATGTTCACACGTAGAGTCAAAAACGTCTCGAAATACGGAGCTGTTTTCAAGGGAAAACAGCCCCTGATTTTCAGACGTTTTTTGAGCAACTCGCGTTTTTCACTGCGTTTTTCGCGGCGTTTTCTACGGACGTTTTTCGAGCTGTTTTCATTGGAGTCTATGAGAAAACGGCTTCAAAAACGTCCCAAGAAGTGTCCTGCACTTTTTTTGACGAGGCTGTAATTTTACGAGCCGTCTTTTGACAGCGACGCGTAAGATGACAGGTCGTCGGCACAGTACATCGTAAGACCCATTGAAAGTAATGGGCAGATGTTTGCCGACGTATTGGAGCCGTTTTTTCAGACGTAATTCGAGGCGTAAAACGCCTCCATTACGTCTGAAAATAGGTCGTGTGAACCCAGCCTTAGAGAGCCAGGAAGGGGAGGACTCAAACATATCTGCTGGAAGCGAGGGTGCCCATATTATACCAGGACAACACTTTCCCAGCAAAATCCCCCAAACTGCAAAGATGCGAAGTGTGGACCAGAAGGGTGATAAGAAGGAACATTTATCAGTGTGATACTGGCCTGTACAGAAAGGATTGCTTCACAGCGTAACACATGTCTATGGATTATTTTATTGTTTTTTTTTACCCCATTATTAAACCACCTGACTACGCCCCTGATGTACTCTGCCCAGCTTACATGTAACTCCCACATTATAAACTAAAATACCAGTAAAACTCCAAGCAAAACTACAACCAAACAAAATCCACGTTCCAAAAGCCAAATGACGCTCCCTCCCTTCTGGACCCTATAGCGTGCCCAAACAGCAGTTTACTTCCACATATACGGCATTGCCAAACCAGGGAGAACTCTTTTAACAGTTTTTGGGGTGTGTGTCTCCAGTGGCACAAGCTGGGCACGACATATTTGCCACTGAAATGGCATGTCTGGGGAAAAATTTAAATTTCTACTTTGCACCATTTGCAGCGCAATCATTTATGGAAAAGACCTGTGGGGTAACATTGCTCACTATACCCCTTGAGGGATGTAGTTTCCAAAATTGGGTCACTTTTCAGGGATTTATTTTATTATTTCACATCAGTGCCCTGCAATTGTGAACCAATACTTTGTAAGTCGCCAAATTAGGCCTAAATTTTGCATAGTACTCTTTCACTCCTGAACCCTGTCGATCGTCCAGGCAAGAGATTAGAGCCACATGTAGGGTGTTTCTAAAACCGGGAAACACAGCATAATAATTAGAGATCTGTCTTTTCATGGTGGTACAAGCTGGGCACCACATATTATCATATCTATGGAAAAATTGCCATTTTCACTCTGCAACATCGAGTGTACACTAATTTCTTTAAAACACGTGCGGGTTAAAATTCTCACTACACACCTAGGTGAATATCTTGAGGGGTGTAGTTTCCAAAATGGGGTCACTTCTGGGGGGTTTCCACTGTTTTGGTCCCACGGGGCTTTGCAAATTCTACATAGCGCCCAGAAACCAATCCAGCAAAATCTGCACTCCAAAAGCCAAATGGTGCTCCTTCCTTTCTGAGCGTTACTGCGTGCCTAAACAGCAGTTTATGACCACATATGGGGTATTGCCGTACTTGGGAGAAATTGCTTTACAAATGTTGGGGTGCTTTTTATCCTTTTATTTGTTGAGAAAAGAAAAAAATTTTGAGCTAAAGCTACGTCTTATTGGAAATAATATTAAGTTTTATGAGCAACTATGAAACAGCTGTGGGGAAAAAATGCTCACTACACCCCTAGATTAATTCCTCAAGGGGTGTAGTTTCCTAAATGGAATCACTTTCTGGGAGTTTCCATTGTACTGGTCCTTCAGGGGCTTTGCAAATGCGACATGGTGCCAAGAAGCCAATACAGAAAAATCTGCTTCTAAGCTCTGCCGTGTGCCCAAACAGCAGTTTATGTCCACATACAATTATGTCCAGAATTATTTGGACAGTGACACAAGCTTCATGATTTGGGCTCTGCATGCCACCACATTGGATTTGAAATTAAACAACTGAGATGCAATTGAAGTGTAGACTTTCAGGTTTAATTCAAGGGGTTGAACAAAAGCATCCTGTGAAACGTTTAAGAATTGCATTAATTTTTCTACACAACCTCCTCATTTCAGGGGCTCAAAAAAAGTAATTGGACAAACTAACATTACCATAAATAAAATGTTTTTTTTTAATACTATGTAGAGAATCCTTTGCGGGCAATGACTGCCTGAAGTCTGGAACCCATGGACATCACCAAACACTGGGTTTCCTCCTTTGTGATGCTTTGCCCGGCCTTTACTGCAACTAACTTCAGTTGTTGCTTGTTTGTGGGTCTTTCTGCCTTAAATTTTGTCTTAAGCGGGTGAAATGCATGCTCGATCGGGTTTGACTTGGCCATTGCAGAATATTCCACTTCTTTGCCTTAAAAAAAACTCCTGGGTTGCTTTCGCAGTATGTTTTAGGTCATTGTCCATCTGTACTGTGAAGCGACGTCCAATCAACCTTGCTGCATTGGGTTGAATCTGAGCAGAACGTATAAACCTGAAGACTTCAGAATTCATCCGGCTGCTTCTGTCTTCAGTCACATCATTAATAAACACTAGTGTAAAGGATCTGCCAGACACAGCGTCTGTGTCGACGCCCGTGGTTAATCAGTCTGCACCTGCTCCTAGGTCTGATAGAGTGACTCTATCTGCTACCACTAAGGCTGGTAGGCTCAGGAGTGGGAGAACCTATCACAGCCTGGCTAGACGGTTCTAGCTCCCGCCCTCGGTCTATTTATACCTTCATTTCCTGCTTGTCTTTGCCTGTGATTCTTTCCTGTTTCCTGGCTCTGCTGCTCCTGCTATTATTATTGACCTTGCTTCATTTTGACCCTGGCTTTACTGACTACGCTCCTGCTCTGTGTTTGGTACCTCGTACACCCCTGGTTTGACTCGGCTCGTTCACTACTCCTGTTGCTCACGGTGTTGCCGTGGGCAACTGCCCCATTTCCCTTAGCTTCTGTGTACCCTTGACTGTTTGTCTGTCGTGCACATATTGAGCGTAGGGACCGTCGCCCAGTTGTACACCGTCGCCTAGGACCGGCCATGCAAGTAGGCAGGAACTGAGTGGCGGGTAGATTAGGGCTCACCTGTCTGTCTACCTACCCCGACATTACAACTAGTGACTCAGTGCCTTTGGCAGCCATGCATGCCCATGCCATCACACTGCCTACACCATGTTTTACAGAGGATGTGTTGTGCTTTGGATCATAAGCCGTTCCAAGCCTTCTCCATACTTTCTTCCTCCCATCATTCTGGTACAGGTTGATCTTTGTTTCATTTGTCCAAAGAATGCTGCTCCAGAACTGGGCTGGCTTCTTTAGATGTTGTTTGGCAAAGTCTAATCTGGTCTTTCTATTTTTGAGGCTGATTAATGGTTTGCACCTTGTTGTGAACCCTCTGTATTTGCTCTCATGAAGTCTTCTCTTTGTGGTAGACTTAGGTACTGATACACCTACTTCCAGGAGTGTGTTCTTCACTTGGGTAGATGTTGTGAAGGGGTTTTGTCTTTACCATGGAAAGGATTCTGTGATCATCCACCACTGTTGTCCTCCATGCACATCCAGGCCTTTTGGCGTTCACAAGATCACCAGTGCGCTCTTTTTTTTCAAGAATGAACAAAACTGTTGATTTGACCACTCCTAACATCTCTGCTATCTCTGTGATGGATTTCTTCAATTTTTTTTCAGCCTAACGATGGTCTGTTTCACTTGCATTGAGAGCTAGTTTGACCTCAAGTTGTGGATTCACAGCAACAGCTTCCAAATGCAAATACCACACCTGGAATCAACTCCAGACCATTTACCTGCTCAATTGATGATGGATTAATGAGGGAATAGCCCATACAGCCCATTAAATAGCTTTTGACATAATTGTCCAATTACCTTTGGTCCCTTGAAAAAGAGTCAGCCACAAATTAAAGAGCTGTAATTCCTAAACCCTTCTTCAAATTAGGATGTGAATACCCCCAAATTAAAGTTGAGAGTTGGCACTTTAGGCCAATATTGATTATATAACTGTATATTCAATATGTTTTAGTAAACAGCTAAAATGCCAAAACTTGTGTCACTGTCCAAATAATTCTGGACCTAACTGTATGTGGTATTTACATGCTCTGGAGAAGTTGCTTTACAAATGTTGTTGTTTTTTTTCTTCTTTATTCCTTGTGGAAAGTGATTATTTTTTAGCTAAAACGAAATTTTTTTAAAAAATGTCACCTCCAAATTCTAATAAAATCTATGAAACACCTGTTGGGTCAAAATTCTCACTACACCCGTAGAAGAATTATTTGTGGGGTGCAGTTTCCAAAATGTTTGTTTTTTTAAGGGGGGGGGGTGTTTTCTTTCTTCATTGTCAGACTGGTCCACCAGAGAACCCGAGTATCCTTCGGTGGGCCCAGACTCTGACCTAATAATGGGTCCCAATTGGTCTAGCAGAAGACAATTCGGGTCTATTTCTCTTGGGTGATATACAAATAACCTATTATACCCCAGTGACGATATGTCCTATTTGTACAATGATAACAACACGTGGATGTGCACATACTTTGTAGAGATGGTGTATGAGAACGCAGAATCATTCCCTCTGGTGGGTCAAAGTGCTGCCTTTGTTTTGGCATCACAAGACCTCTCCAAAGCTGACATGTGCCTAAAATATAATCTAATAAAAAGAAGGCCCCAAAATCCACTAGGTGCTTCTTTGCTTCTGAGGCCTGTGCTTCAGTCCATTAGCACACTAGGGCAATGTTTGGGATATTTCTAAAAACAGCAGAATCTGGGCAATAAATATTGAGTGCATTTCACTCGTAAAACCTTCTGTGTTACAGAAAAAAGTGAATTAAAAATGAATTTCTGCAAAAAAAATGAAATTTGTAAATTTCACCTCTAATTTTCTTTAATTCTTGTGAAACGCCTAAAGGGTTAAGAAACTTTCTAAATGCTGTTTGGAGTACTTTGAGGGTTGCAGTTTTTAAAATCGTGCAACTTATGGGGTTTTCATTGTATGGGCCCCTCAAAGCCACTTTAGAACTGAACTGGTCCCTGAAAAAATTGCCTTTTAAAATTTTCTTGAAAATGTGAGAACTTTCTGCTAAAGTTCTAAGCCTTGTAACTTCCTAGAAAAATCAAAGCATGTTCAAAAAACGATGCCAATCTTAAGTAGACATTTGGGATATGTTAATTAGCAACTGTTTTGTGTGATATAACTATTTGTCTTACAAGCAGATACATTTAAATTGATAATAATGCACATTTTTGCATTTTCCACTAAATATTGGTGTTTTTCACAATTAAATACTGAATGTATCGACAAAATTTTACCAGTAACATAAAGTCCAATGTGTGACGAGAAAACAGTCTCAGAATCGCTTGGATAGGTAAAAACTTTCCAAAGTTATTACCACATAGAGTGACACGTCAGATTTAAAAAATAAGGCTCTGTAAGGAAGGTCAAAAGTGCCTATCACATCTTACTAATTACACATAAATATGGGAATTCACTTGATCTGGTTTTCTTCTTGCTCTCGGCACATGCCTCAATCCCACTTTCTTCAGCGGTGCTCGAGGTGCACCAAAGGGCAACAGAGAAAATAGTAGGCACCACTAATAAATGTTAAGACTGAACATGTACAAAGAAGCATGTTAAAAATACGAAAAGCGAGGAAACACGGATATCCGACTACACCTCTAATACAAAAGAAACAGACAAAGTTTAAAAGCATTTAAAAATGCACAAACATGTTCCAGACCTGAGTCCTAGCCCCTGGTCAGGCCACAGGACTATCACTCATGGAGAAAGATTGTAATACATCATAGACCATAAGTCAAGAGGGAAAGGGAACCAAGGGTTTTTGCCCCTGTGTCTACAAGCATATAAACTTGCAGCAATGCAAGAAGAAAAGACCCATATAACAGTAAAAATATAGAAAATGTTCAATATACATATAAATGTGCAGTAATCCAAAATCAAACACACGATAGGAGCAGCACTGTGCAGAAAACCAAATGCGGCTGGTGCTATGCTTCAAATAACAGGGAGTGACGCTCTCCCAGTGTAGTATACAAAAAATAGAGCATAGAAGCAGCACTCAAAAAATGAAATTTAGTCACCCAGCACAGCAACGTTTCACTTCCTCCATGGAAGCATTTAAATGCTTCAATGGAGGAAGTGAAACGTTGCTGTGCTGGGTGAATAAATTTCATTTTTTGCTATTTGAGTGCTGCTTCTATGCTCTATTTTTTGTAAATGTGCAGTAATATACAGCCATCAAGGAGAGGGTAATGAATGGCTATTGCTCCATGAGCATCAAGGGACCCGCACCGAACGTCTATGAAAAAAACCGCATATCAATGCATGTCAGCATATTTCCTTCATTACAAATTCATGCTCAAAACGTACAACTCTGCCCTTCATTGTGCCAAATAAAAACTATTTCTCTCATCTCCAAACTATCTAATAATTCAAAATGACTATTTGATACTTTTCAGTCCTAAAGTGCAGTCGCCTATCACAGATCTCAATGCTGAAGACTTGGCCACTTATGTTAAAATTAAAATTGACAACATCCGGCATGATATTATCTCCCAGTCTCCTAGAAACATCAAACCCCTTCCCTCCCACACTCCACTTTTCTTCACTTTTAGCATTTGACCCAATAACAGAAGTCTCTAGGCTATTCTCTTCTTCTTGTCCTTCGACATGCATTATTGATCCTATTCCCTCACACCTCGTCCAGTCTCTCTCCCTGGCTGTCACTAGCCACCTATCTAAAATATTTAACCTCTCTCTTTCTTCTCGGATCTTTGCCTCCTCTTATAAACTTGCTGTTATAACTTCATTACTGAAAAAAACATCTCTTGACCAGCTCTGTGCTGCTAACTACCAACCTGTCTCTAATCTTCCCTACATCTCTAAACTCCTGGAATGCTTGGTCTACTCTCGCCTAATCTCTCTGCAATCTGGTTTCCGCACTCTACACTCTACAGAAACTGCCCATACTAAAATCTCAAATGATCTCCTGACAGCCAAATCTAATGGTAATTACTCTCTACTGATTCTTCTGGCTCTCTTTGCAGCATTTGACACTGTAGACCACCAACCCCTACTCAATATGATCAACTGTATTGGCCTGAAGGACATTGCTTTCTTTTGGTTTTCTTCCTACCTCTCTAACCACTTGTTCAGTGTATCATTTGCTAGTTCTTTTACTTTTTCTCCTATTCCATTGCTGTTGCTGTCTCTCAGGGTTTAGTCCTAGGAATGCTTCTCTTTTCTCTCTACACAATCCCTATTGAACAAACTATTAGCAGATTTGGCTTACAGTACCATCTCTACGATGATGACACCCAATTATATACCTTTTCCCGTCATATCAGCCCTGATATAATACCATACACCAGTTATTGTTTTTCCACTGTCTCTAACATCATGTCCTCTTTCAATTGGAAACTGAGCTCCTTGTGTTTCAACTATTTACTAACCTACCTAAACCTGATGTCTCCATCTCAGTGTGTGGCACTACCATAACTCCTAGGCTGCACGCCCGCTGTCTTGGGGTCTCTTTTGACTCAGAACTTTCCTTTACTCCTTATATTCAATCACTTGCATGCTCCTGTCATCTCCACCTTCACCTCAAAAACGTCTCCAGTATCCAATCTTTTCTTACTGAGGAAACAGCTAAAACTCTCATTGTCACTCTGATTCACTCTTGTCTTGACTACTGTAACTCATTACAAATTGGTCTTCCCATCACTAAACTCTCCCCTCTTCAATCTATCCTAAATGCAGCAGTCAGGTTCATTCTGATGACCAACCGCTACACCAATGCCTCTACCCTGTGCCAGTCACTGCACTGGTTACCCATTCCCTTCAGAACAAAATGTAAAAGTATTACGCTAACCCAGAAAGCTCTCCACAATACTGCAGCTTCTTACGTCTTCGCCCTTACCTCTGTCCACCACCCTACCTGTGCTCTACGTTCTGCCAACGACCTTATATTAACATCCTCCATAATCTGAATCTCCCACTCCCGTCTCCAGGACTTTTCTCGTACTGCAGCAGTCCTCTGGATTGCGCTACTGCAGACAATCAGAATAGTTCCCAACATTCACAGTATTAAGCGTGCCATGAAAACACATCTTTTTAGACAGGCCTATCACATTCCCTAATCTTTTCCTTGGCCCCACTATTACCCTAGTCATCAGAACCTTCATTAAGCAGGATCCCCCACACTCCTTGCACCCCAATGTCACTATTTAATGTCTTTTATTGTCTGTACATGTTCCCTCTAAATTTTAAAGTGCTGCACAATATCTTACCACTATATAAGATTATTATGATAATTATTAATGGTAAAATGTGTAATTAATTGAGAAGCCCCGACATATATCTCCGATGGAAGTTAGCGACTTATTCCATTTAACTCCCCGGGTACAGCGCTATTTGAAGCAATGTTTTCGCGGACCCTCCTGACGTCACTGTCCATACATGGACAGTGATGTCCGATGCTTTCAACTACAGAGACCCCAGCCAGAGCATCGCACGCGTTCTGGCTGGGGACTCCTGTCTTGGGAAAGCCCTTGATGTCATTGTCTATATATGGACAGTGACATTAGGAGCTTTAAAATTCAGGATTCTGCTCCTAGAGGGGCCCTTGACGTCACTGTCCATGTATGGTATTTGTTTAACGTATATACCTCTAATGGATGCCATATAGTGGCATTCATCCCATGCTAAAAAAAAGTATGCTGCACGATATCCGTTTTTTTTTTTTGCGGGATCCCTCAGGATGGAATAGCGTAGTTCCTTCAATCCTTCAGAAAAAGGTATACCGATGTATATCAGCCTGACCGTGGCCAAAAGGACGCTCTTTTGGCCTCCATTGGGCTAATGAGACCCTAAGGACACATTTAGCGTGTATGTTACGTATGTGTCAACGTACACACTAAACATAGGGCTAAAATGCAATGTGAATCAGGCCAGACATAATATTTCTAGCTGCACTACATGTAATATCAATCTACAGCTGCCTAAGTGGTGATTGACTTTCTTGCCTTTGAAGCAATATGCTTAAACAATAAAAGTCAGAGCTGGAAGGGGGAAAGGGCACATTTCCACATGTCAGTCAACCAACCTTCCTAGACAATAAGGAGGAAACTTTATCAATGGATTTGCACCAGTTTTTTTGGCACTAAAAGTTCCAAATCATGGCAAATGCTATATCTGCATAAAAATTGGGGACTTTTTTCAACATGTACTAGTTTTGAAAGTGCCATGAAAAGTGGGCAGTGTTTAATGTAAGTGGGTTACAACCTTTAGACAGCTTTATGTTTACTAAACCTAGAAAATGGCGCAAATTTGGCTGGCGTAGATTTTATTTTCTGACGTTAGCACAGTCCAAAATGCACCAAATTTATTAAGAGGTGCAAATTTGGTGCAATTCAGTGGAATGCATTGGTTTATAAAGCACCAGTATAAATAAATTTGCACCTAAGTACCCCTTACATAAACTATACTTTTAGGTAAAGTTTCTCTGTAATGTACTAAGATTTGAGACATTTTTTTTAACGGTTGTAGGATAAAAAAAAATAACAAAGCTTTTTTTTTAAAAACAACAACAAACAAACAAACAAAAAAAACAACAACAACAACAACCATAAGCTAATACATTGCAAACTGAAATCTGGTCCAAACAGTGCTTGATTTAAACATACAAGATACACTATGGATTTGTCGAATGTTCACATTTACTGAATATATATAGGCAAACAGATTGTTTCTGCTGGAAACCAATAAATTATCGCTGCAGGCAATCAGACGAGAGTTGTGGGACTATTTATGCAGTGCTGTGTATTGCAGATAAGAAACAATCAAAGCGAAAGGTTTGGTAGGCATTATAACTAGCATGATATCTTGCATGATAACTCCAGTGACATCTTTACTTTAAGGTCAGAAATGTGACAAGGTTCTTTCAGAATTCAGACCAATCATTGACAGTTTTACTTTGACTCTATCATTAATATACCTAAAAGCAATATCTTAGCTCAACAGTGGAAAGCAACACAGTGAATACAGTACAATATACAAGCTAAAATACTTAGGAAATAGTATTCTACAGTAGTGAATACAGTATGCAATTAAAGGTGAACAATCCAAATTCCAGTCCGCTAAATATTCACGTGTCTTTTACCCTTGACCCAGATATTTCTTTACCCCACAGCTCTAACAATCTACTGGGCTTGGCAAAACATGTCATGAATTGTCACAGCCACTACAAGTGTTACAAGGCCTATGATTGGCCATGAGTGGATATGTGGACTAACTGTCTGTAACAGCATGCCCTATAATAATGACTGTTTTTAATCACATGAAGTCAAACATTATACTTTGATGGCTTAGCTTAAGATGGCTTAGGATTCAATAGAGTTCACAATAATAATTCCTTGATAGTGGTTCACACGCAAATAATTTTAAAGTTGGTTTAAAAGTTTTAGGTGGTCTATTTATATGGTTTAAGTCATTCTTAGGGATCAATAGGAAATAGGCTAAATTCCCAATCTTTCTTATTGGGTGGTCTTTGGTATTGCCTTCTCACCAGGGACCCAATAGCAGCCACACGGGCGGCCTCTATGGTATCGATGATCTTGGTTACAATCTGCATTATAATAACCCAGATCTGCATTCACAAGTGTACTACAGCAAGATAGGGGCATACAATACTGCCACAAGGGTCAGAAATATAATAATTTCAAATATTGAGCCTCAGCCATAAAAGGTGCGGTGTGTAAAAATACATGCTGCGTACACAATAGAAAAAGATGTCCATTGTGGGGTTCATTGCATATCCTACAAAATACACGCTGCACATAGTTGAGCTAAGTTGACTGTGCTCGATCAAAAGGAAAAAAGTGGGTTTTCCGTCCATGAGGGCAAAATTGATAGAATTTCAATCCTCTTCAGAGTATAAAGCGTTATTGATGAGCCGAACTGATGAGTCCCCGGATGGCGGCAGGAGATCCCAGGTAGATAAAGGGTATCCTAATGAGGTATTGTTTTATTAAGGATAGTATTATGTAATAGAATGAGGGGCATCTTTGTGAACTAACAGTTACAGAAATTATGGCTTGAAGAAAAACTGGAATGTAATGAGTTCATGTTTTATAGGCTTTGAGTAAAAATAAAGAGTTTTTAAAAAGTGGGCTGTGCTCATCAGAGGCTTGCGTCTCTTGCAGGCATGGGAAAAAAAAGAGTTTTAGTTCAGCCTAGCACTACTGTTAATAGTGACAGGTTCGGGTCTCCTCTAGACTTGGGCGAGGTGGAAATTGGATTTGGTGAATTCGCTAATATGCATAATCAGCATAAACTTGATACCGGGGGCGTAACGATCGCGGTGCAGAGGGTGCGACCCTGACAGGGACCCGGAGGGGAAGGGGCTGCCAGCTCAGTGTGGCGCTATCTACAAGGGGGCTGTGTGGCGCTATCTACAAGGGGGCTGTTTGGCGCTATCTGCAACGGGGCTGTGTGGTGCTACCTACAAATGGCCATGTGGCGCTACCTACAAGGGGCAGTGTGGCACTAGCTACAGGGGGTATCTGTGAGTGGTGGGCTGATGGTCAATTTACTGTGAGTGAGGAGCTGATGGTCATTTTACTGTGAGTGGCGGGCTGATGGTCATTTTACTGTGAGCGGGGGGCTGATGGTCTTCAAGTGGTTTCCGCCTCTGACCTCCAATTGAAATTAATAGGAGGCAGAAAATACCTGCGGTGCTCGTTTGGTGCTTTTTTTCTGCGTCTTTTGCATTAGCTTCAACGGCTTAAGAAAAAACACAAAAAAAAGGTCAAACAACGCTGTCAATTTCTGAAGGAATTTTCAGGCAGATTTTTTTTGCCTTACAAAAAACGTGTGTGAACATACCGTACGAGTGTAGTGCTTGTTTTGAGCCATTTTCTGTCTTTCTCGAAAATATTTTTGGTAGGGGAGCCCTGAGGAAATGTTATTTTTCCAGTGCTGCCTCGAGTCCGAAAAGGTTGGGAAACTCTGTACTAGGCTACAGTATTATGCCGGCCAACCAAGGATCCCGTCATGGAGCAGCTCAGTTCGTCATGGGAACGGGGCCTAGGTGGGTAAAATTTGTGTTTTTGTTTGGGGGCACTGTCTATAAGGGGGAGGTGGGGGACTGTATAGCACTGTCAACAAGGGGGAGGTGGGGGCTGTATGGCAGGATCTACAAGGAGGAGGTGGGGGATTATGACACTGTCTACAGGGAGGCTGTATGGCAAAATCTACAGGGGGACACTATACTGTGTGGGGCCACTAAGTGACATTATACTGTGTAAGGGTACTACAGGGGGCAAAAAAACCGTGGGCACAATTAGTGGACAAAATAGTGTGTCCTTGAAGGGGTTGTAATATTTTATATTATTAAATATTATTATACTGTATGGGGGCACTAAAGGGGCATTATCATTTTTTTATGCACACACATATTTTTTGGGGGGTGAACATATGTTAGTACAAGGATACTTACTGCTGGAGCCCTGTATCTAAGTCTATCATGTGTGACACTGTCTGCTGGGTCATGTATCTAAACCTATCATGTATGATGCTGTCTGCTGAGACAAGGAGGGTATGTGGGACTACCTACATGGGACTGCATGGCACTGTCTACAAGGGGGATGTATGGCAGGGGGATTGTGTGGGGAACACTCTACAGGTTTCTTTGATTAGAGCCCCGAGACATAACTTTGCTTGGGGCCCCAGAAATGCCAAATTTGCCCCTGAGGGTTAGTACAAGGATACTTACTGCTGTGGCCCTATATCTAAGGCTACATTCCCACGAGTTTGACAGATTTACGTGCGTAAAAAACACGCGTAAATCTGGTCGTGTGCATTGCATTTTGCATCAGTGTGCTTTGCGTGTGGCATGTGTTTTTCACGCACTCGCAAGAACTTTTTTTTTCAGTGTAATTAATGCGTGAAAAATGGATAGCATATGGATGTCATCCGTGTGCTGTCCGTGGTTCTCATGCACCCATTGACTTCAATACGCGGCTGGGTGCGTGAAATACACTGATATATGACATGCAGTGAGTTTCACGCAACTGACACTGGCTGTGTGAAAACTCACGCATGTGTGAATAGCGCCATTAAAATCAATGGGTCCGTGTGTTGTGCTTTGTTTCAACGCACAGCACATGGACGAGAATCAAGCTCGTCTGAATGAGCCCTAAGTCTATCATGTGTGATACTGTCTGCTGTGGCCATGTATCTAAGTCTATCATGTGTGATACTTTCTGCTGAGGTCATGTATCTAAGCCTATCATGTATGATACGGTCTGCTGAGACAATGCATCCAATTCTATTCAGCCATGTAGCTATAAGAGCCTTAGTCGAAGGCTGGGTTCACACGACCTATTTTTAGACGTAAACGAGGCATATTATGCCTCGTTTTACGTCTGAAAATACGGCTACAATACGTCGGCAAACATCTGCCCATTCATTTGAATGGATTTGACGAGGTACTGTGCCGACGACCTGTCATTTACGCGTCGTCGTTTGACAGCTGTCAAACGACGACGCGTAAATTGACTGCCTCGGCAAAGAAGTGCAGGGCGTCACAGACGCCTCGCATAATACGAGGAGGAGCTTTTACGTCTGAAACGACGCAGCTGTTTTCTCCTACTCACCACAGCAGGTATGGAAAGAATTGCAACAAAAAATGTTAATAATATTCAGCTGTCTGCAGAACTACAATCAGCAGTTAATGAATCCTGTCTGTATTTAAAAATGTATGGTACAAGCTGGAAATAACCTCACCAAAGACCATCCTTTCAGCTGACAGAAATGTATACAGGAAATTGTCGTTTTTTTTACTTAGTCTCCTTCTATCAGTCTACTTCTTTTTCATTTTTTGCATCCTCTTTGTGAGATGAGAAGCATGGTGTAATGCACAGACGGTCATTAGTAGAGTGTGTGTGACAGATAGTTTGGTCACTGGAGCTTCTCTGGGAAAGCTACAATGACATATCTGTCCATATATGCACAGTTATGTCACTGGAGCTTCCCTGTAGAAGTAGAGGAAGTTTCTCCGTAGTGCTTACCTCTCAGCTGGTGGGTGTATGTGCATTTTCCTGGCGCTGCAGTACATCCCTGCACAGCGGTGAAATGTGATGTGAACAGACCGTTATTGTTAATTTAACTCTTCTCACTGTGAATCACACTATCCTATCTGTATTTTGTATTATCTCTTAGTCCCTTTTCTGTCTCTGTCTACAGTTACTCTCTCTCAATCCTAGCTGTATCCCCGCAAAACAGTAGCTATTCCTAGTTTGTTTTTTTATAGTGAAAATTAGTCATTGACCGATACCCTACATGATTTGCTGTACTAGAGGGAGGGATAACCGCAAAACATTTTTGGAAGACTGCCTGCAAGGCATTATGGGGAAGCCCTACCTAGGTCATGTGATCCTTTTCTTAACCTGTAAGATAATGGCCGGCACTCTCCATTTTGCCGTGATTCTTGCACGTCAAACTCCAAAAGTTTGGCCTTCACAGAATCAAAAAATTTGGGGAAATTTAAACCAAATTCAATTTATGTAGAATCAATTTGCTCAACTGTAGTTATGACGTGAAGCAGAGATGTGATCAGGAAACAATCTACGTTTGGTACACAGATGAGCAGCTACAGTTTGTAGAGTCAGGCACATGGGGCAGAAATGCTGTGGAACTTCAGTCTGGAAATTCCTGCAGTGTATTATAGTAGCAGCAAAGTGGATGAGATTTACAAAAATCTCATCTACAACTTGTGGAAGAAATACAAAGAAAATATGTGCGGAAATTGACCTGTGGTGTGAATTCTTAATCTGCAGCATGTCAATTTATCTTGCATTAACCTCTTCCTGACATTTGTCGTAAGTATACGGCATGGAAAGCCAGTGCTTCCCGCAAAATGTCGTATACTTACGACAAATGCATGGCATCGGCTCAGAAGCTGAGTCGGTCCCATCATTCCCGGATGTCAGCTGTATCTGACAGCTGACATCCTGCTGTAACGGCAGGGACTGAAGTTAGCTTCGATCCCCGCCATTAACCCCTTAAATGCAGCTGTCAAATGCGATCGCTACATTTAAGGTGTTTTGCAGCTCATCGACACCCCAGCAATGAAATCGCCGTGGTGTCGGTGGCTGCAATGGCAACTGGAGGCCTAATACTGGCCTCCCAGTGTGCCTACCATGGAAAACTTTCAGCCCCGCCCGGAAGTGGGGCCTGAAAGGCTTCCGTAGCATCCGGCAAGATGGCGCCGGCTCAGGAGATGAGCCCGCGTCATCAGCGGTGGATATCAGCTATATGTTACAGCTATCATCCACTTGTAACGGCAGTAACCAGAGCTAGCTCCGATCCCTGCCAATAACCCCTCAGATGCAGCGATCGGATGCGATCGTTGCGTCTTTGCGGTTGCTAGCAGATCGCCAGCTGTGTCCCGCAATCGCACGACTGCCGACTGCTATTATGACACCAGGAGACCTAACAATGGCCTCCTGTTTGCCATTACGGAAGCCGATTAGGCCCCGCTCGAAGGCGAAGCCTAATCGGCTTGTTGTCAGTGAATGACTGACAGATCTAATACATTGCACTATGTAGGTAGTGCAATGTATTAGAAAAAAAATCTGAAAGTTGGACCTTCAAGTCCCCTAGTTGGACTAAAGTAAAGTGTAAAACAAAGTGAAAAAAAAGATGTGAAAAAAAAGTTGTAAAAAATATAATAAAAGTTTTAAGTAATAAAACAAAACACAATCGCCCTTTTTCCCTTATCAAGTCCTTTATTATTGAAAAAAATAATAAAACCATATATATTTGGTATCGCGGCAACCGTAACGGCCTAAACTATAAAAATATTATGTTATTTATTCCACGCGGTGAACGGCATAAAAAATAATGCCAGAATTTGAGTTTTTTGGTCACTTTGCCCTACAAAAATTGAAATAAAAAGTGATCAAAAAGTCGCATGTATCCAAAAATGGTGCCTATAAAAGCTATAACTCGTCTCGCAAAAAACAAGCCCTCATACAGCTCCGTCGACGAAAAAATTAAAAAGTTATGGTTCTCACAACATGGCATTCTTTTTACAAAAGTAATTTTGTTGTGCAAAAAGTTGTAAAACATAAAAAAGTGCTATAAATTAGGTATCGCTGGAATCGCACTGACCCGCAGAATAAAGTTAACATGTAATTTATAACGCGTGGTGAACGCTGTATAAAAAAACCCTGAAAAACTATGCCAGAATTGCTGTTTTTTGGTCACCTTGCCTCTCAAAAAATAGGATAAAAAGTGATCAAAAAGTCGCATGTACCCCAAAATGGTACCAATAATAACCACAGCTCGTCCCGCAAAAAAACAGCCCTCATACCACTATGTCTATGAAAAAATAAAATTAGTTAATGCTTCCACAACTCAGGAAATAAAAAATATGCAGTTTTGCAGATCAGAGGGGAACATTTTCTCTGTTTCAAGAGGAGATTTATCAGGGCCCTAAAATTAGGGAACCAGGTAGGGGGGGCCTAAACATATCTGCCCGTATTATACCAGGATAACACTTCCTAGCAAATTTCCCCAAACTGCAAAGGTGCGGAGTGTGGACCAAAATGGGGATAAGAAAGGACATTTATCAGTGCGACACCGGCCTGTGCAGAAATGATTGCTTCACAGCGTAATACACATCTATGGAGTATTCTATTGTTTACCCCATTATTATACGACATGACTATGCCCCAGCTTACATATGTCCCCACATTATAAACGGAAACACCAATAATACTCAAACAAAACTACTACCAAGCAAAATCTACGCTTCAAATGCCAAATGGCGCTCCCACACACCTGAGCCCTAGAGCATGCCCAAACAGCAGTTTACTTCCACATATATGGCACCGTCATACCCGGGAGAACACTTTTAACAATTTTTGGGGTGTATGCCTACAGTGGCATAAGCTGGGCACGACATACTTGCCACTGAATTGGCAATTCTGGGAAAAAAAAAATATTTTTACTTTGCACCATACGCAGCGCATTTATTTATGGAAAAGACCTGTGGGGTGAAAATGCTCACTACACCCTTTAGTAAATGCCTTGAGGGGTGTAGTTTCTAAAATGTCACTTCTGGGGGCTTTCTTTTATTATTTTCCATCTGAGCCTCTGCAATTGTGAACCAATTCTGTGTAAATCGCCAAATTAGGCCTCAATTTCGCATGGTATTCTCTCACTCCTGAGCCCTGTCATATGTCCAGGCAAAAGATTAGGGCCCCATGTAGGGTGATTCTAAAACCGGGAAACACACCATAATAATTAAAGAGCTGTCTTGTTATGGTGGCACAAGCTGGGCGCCACATATTGGCATATCTATTGAAAAATCCCATTTTAACTCTGCAATATCGAGTGCACACAAATTTATGCAAAACACCTGCAGGGTTAACATGCTCACTACACCCCTAGGTGAATACCTTGAGGGGTGTAGTTTCCAAAATGGGGGGCAATTTTGGGGGGTTTCCAATGTTTTGGTCCCACAGGGGTTTTGCAAATGCTATATAGCGACCAGAAACCAATCCAGCAAAATCTGTACTCCGAAAGCCAAATGGCGCTCCATCCCTTCTGAGCCCTGCCGTGTGCCCAAAAATTAGTTTATAACCACATATGGGGTATTGCTATACTCGGGAGAAATTGCTTAACAAATGTTGGGGTTCTTTTTCTGCTTTATTTTTTGAGAAAATGAAAAATATTGCGCTAAAGCTACGTCTTATTGGAAAAAAAAAAAAAATTTATTTTCACTACCCAATTCAAATAAAATCTATGGCACAGCTGTGGGGTCAAAAGGCTCACTACACCCCTAGATTAATTCCTCAAGGAGTGTAGTATCACAAATGTCCCTTTTGGGTAGTTTCCACGGCACTGGTACCTTAGGGCTTTGCAGAAGCGACATGGTGTCAAGAAACCAATCAAGCAAAATCTGTGCTCCAAAAGCCAAATGCCGCTCCTTCTGTTCTGTTCCTTGCCATGTGCCCAAACAGCAGTTTATGACCACATATGGTGTATTTCCGTACTCCAAAGAAGTTGCTTTACAAATGTTGGGGTTCTCTTTTAACTTTATTTGTTGAGAAAATGAATTTTTTTTAGCTTAACCTACGTCTTATTGAAGAAAAAGGATTGTTTTTATTTTCACTGCCCAATTCTAATAAATTCTATGAAACACCTGTGGGGTAAAAATGCTAACTACACCCCTAGATGGATTCCTCAAGGGGTGTAGTTTCCTAAATGGAGTCAGTTTTTGGGCGTTTTTATTGTTTTGTCCCCTCAGGGGCTCTGCAAATGTGACATGGCCTCCACAAACCATTCCTGCTAAATTTGAGCCAAATGGCACTCTTTCCCGTCTAAGTCCTGCCGTGTGTCCAAACAGCAGTTTATTACCAGATTTGGGGTATTGTTTTACTCGGGAGAAATTGCTTTACAAATTTTGCAGTGTTTTTTCTCCTTTAGTCCTTGTGGAAATGAGAAAAAATTAGCTAAACCTAGATTTTCTTTGAAAGAATGTAGATTTCCATTTTCACGGCCTACTTCCAATAATTTCTGCAATAAACCTGTGTGGTCAAAAGTCTCTCTATACCCCTAAATAATTTCCTTAAGGTGTGTAGTTTCCCAAATGGGGTAAGTTTTGGGGGATTTCCACTGTTTTGGCACCGCAAGAGCCCTTCAAACCCGACATGGTGCCTAAAATATATTCTAATAAAAAGGAGGCTCAAAATCCTCTAAGTACTCCTTTGATTCTGAGGATGGTGCTTCAGTCCATTAGCACACTAGGGCCACATGTGGGATATTTCCTAAAACTGCAGAACCTGGGCAATAAATATTGAGCTGCGTTTCTCTGGTAAATCTTTGTGTTACAAAAAAAATGGATTAAAAATTAATTTCTGCAACAACAAATTTAATTTGTACATTTCACCTCTACTTTGGTTTAATTCCTGTGAAATGTTTAAAGGGTTAAGAAACTTCCTAAATGCTGTTTTGAATACTTTGAGGGGTGACGTTTTTAAAATGGGGTGACTTTTTGGAGGTTTCTAATATATAAGGTCCTAAAAGCCACTTTACAACTGAACTGGCCCCTGTAAAAATAGCCTTTTGAAATTTTCTTGAAAATGTGAGAAATTGCTGCTAAAGTTCTAAGCCCTGTAACGTCATTGAAAAATAAAAGGATGTTCAAAAAACGATGTCTATCTAATGTAGACATATGAGGGATGTTAGTTATCGACTATTTTGTGTGGTATAACTGCCTGTCTTACAAGCACATACATTTAAATTTAGAAAAATGCAAATTTTTGCAATTTTTCGCAAAATTTGGGTATTTTTCACATTTAAATACTGAATGTATCAAACTAATTTTGCCAGTAACATAAAGTCCAATGTGTCACGAGAAAAAAAAAATCTCAGAATCGCTTGGATAGGTTAAAGCATTCCGAAGTTATTACCAAATAAAGTGAAACATGTCAGATTTGACAAATGAGGCTCTGTCAGGAAGGTCAAAAGTGGCTAAAGAGGGAAGGGGTTAATACTGCAGAATATCTGCACAGAAATCTCTGACAAAAATTCTGCAGTAAAAAGAAAGAGAAAATCCAGCGCTGTGTTTGATTAAAAAGGAAAATTGTTCCCAATTTTATTGAAAAAATGGTTAAAAGTTACACGGAGACGCAGTCTCAAGGTGTATATATAGCGGGCTGGATGACCTTGGCCTACGCGTTTCGAGCAAGCGTGTTGCTCTTAATCATGGCAAATTTTCCTTTTTAATCAAACACAGCGCTGGATTTTCTCTTTCTTTTTCCTGATATACCTACCGCTGGCCGTAGCGGGGATCCGTGCGAGGTGTCTGGAGACGCAACTACTGGTGAGCTGGAGGTCTCCTCCTTTCTTTACAAAAATTCTGCAGTGTTTCGGTCCCATGTGCATGTAGTAGAAGGCAGTGGACTACAGGCAGGATGCTCAATGGTCTGGCAATCAGGAAGTATAGTGAGCCAACAGGATGTTCCCAATCAAGACAAGCAATCCAGAGTGGCAAATATCAAGAGAATCTAGACAATAGATTCAGCAGTGTAGCTGTCTGGCAGAACCAGTTACCTCAGTGAGAAGAGCTACTCCCTGTAACACATGTGTTTGTTGGTTCAAATCCTGACACTCTCCCATCACGTATTCCCTACGGTTGTGATATTTTACTCCTTCTGGCTACACTCCTCCTGGGGTAGGGTAGATGCACTCTCTCAAACTGAGGCTATGTCAGCCTATATCAAAGTGAATTTTGAGAAAGGCTTTATTCTTGACGGAGCATTCAGGCAATGTATTGATTATCGTGGTCTGAACAAGATCACTGTGATAAACAAATACCTGCTACCATTGGACTAAGAATTATTTGAACTCATCAACAGAACTTATTATTTTACCAAGTTGGATCTGTGTGGGGCCTATAATTAGATCTGAATAAAAAAGGAAGACAAGAAATCTGGCTTCAACAACCCAGGATGGGCACTATGAATACCTGATAATGTCATTCTGTCTCTGCAATGCCTCTGCTGTTTTCCAAAAATTCATGAATTATATCTTGAGGGGTGTTCTCAATCACTTCTTCCTGGTCCGCCTAGATAACATCTAAATCTACTCCTAAGATCTAAAAACACATTGTTCTCACATTCATTCTGGATGACGTCTGTCTTTGCCATCTTTAGACATGCATCTTAAAGGGAATGTGCCGCTAGAATTTTTTATTTTTTTTTAGTTAAACTTTTATTATTTAAGTGATTACACGTTGTTTTAATTTTTTCACAAGTCAGGAAATATTATAAATTAGATTCTAATTTATAACATTTCCATGTGCTGAGCACTAGAGGGAGCAGTTCCCAAAATTGCAGCATGGTCAATGTGGTAAAGCAACCTCATTGATTTATGTTGCAAATTTGGGGTGGACACACTCTCTCTAGTGTCCTCAGATAATCCCCCCTCCCTTCTTCTGGCTAGTGCTAGAAGAAGGAGGGCTTTGAATCTTCAAACCTCCTACACAGTGTAGGAGGATTAGATACAGTGCTCAGCAGACAGTATAACACGAACATACACAAACATAATACACACATCACATACACGAACATAAATTACCTTCTCCTGCTGCCGCCTCCGCTCCTATTCCTTGCGCCTTTGCTTCCTTGAACATGCGGCCGGAAGTCGTCATCTTACTGTCCGGCAGCGGCTTCCGGTCCACATGAAAATGGCGCCGGATTTCGCTCTGCGAACGAGCTTCGTTTTGGTCTGTGTGGCGTACAGATGGCGTACGCTTCAGAGAATGGAATGGCCCCCGTTCGCATTCTCTATGGGGTTGTATGTGCCGTATTCCATCTCTGTATGTGTCGTTAATCGACACATACAGAGATGAAAAAAAAATGGCAGCCCCCATAGAGAAGTAAAAGTAAGAACAAAGTAAAAAGTAGAACATGAGAACACAAATAAATAAAATTTATGTTAATATCATATTAAAAGCAATATGATAAAAAAAATAAAAATTCATGACACCTTCCCTTTAAGGAATGCTTCTTTTGCTCCGGTTCCCCATCATCCTGATCCAAATAAGCTATTCTTCTTGGAGGTTGATGCTTTCTCAATTGGAGTTGGAATGGTTCTCATCCAGCAGTCAGAGGGTAAAAAAACACATTTAATGTGGTTTCTTCTCTAAGATGTTCTCTTCGGCTGAGAAAAATTATTCTGTCGGAAAGAGAAAATTGCTGGCAGTGAGACTTACCTTGGAGGAATGGCGACATCTATTGGAGGGCTCAAAATTTCCTGTCACTACCTTCACTAACCAGAAAGATTTGGAGTATCTCCAGTCTGCTTGAAGGATCAATAAATGTATAACATGATGGCCATCCTACTTTCATTTTGATTTAATCTTGACTTATCATCCAGCTGACAAGAATCGTAAAGTAGACACTCTTTTCAGGTCCTTAGATCTGTGATTCTCTTCCTAAGCATCTGGCACGTAACAACCTCAACTGGCTACTACTTATACTTCTCCTGAAATTTCTCCCAGGAAACGTTCCTTTGTACCTCCTAATTTTCACAGAAGGGTGTTAGCTTGAAAAATTGGTTTCTTGAGGTACCACCTGTGCTTAGTTAAAACTTTGGGGTCTCCTCCAGCCTTTGCCCTATACAACAAAACTTTGGACTAAGATCTTAACCCCTTCCCGACATTTGCCGTAAATGTACGTCATGGAAAGCATTGACTTCCCGCAAAATGCCGTACATTTACGGCAAATGTTTGGCACCGGCTCAGAAGCTGAGTCGGTGCCATCATCGTCGGATCTCAGCTGTATCTTACAGCTGACATCCGACTGTAACGGCGGGGACCGAAATTAGCTTCGATCCCCGCCATTAACCCCTTAAGTGCAGCGCTCAAACGCGATCGCTGCACTTAAGGTGTTTGCAGCTCATCGGAGCCCCAGCAATGAAATTGCCGGGGTTCTGGTGGCTGCAATGGCAACCGGAGGCCTAATACTGGCCTCCCGGTCTGCCTAGCACCGAAGCCGGTCAAGATCCGCCCAGCGGCGGAGCCTGATCGGCTTCCGTAGCTGCCGGCAAGATGGCGCCGGGTCAGGAGCTGATCCGGCGTCATCAGCGGTGGAAGTCAGCTGTACTGTACAGCTGATATCCACCTGTAACGGCAGGAACCGGAGCTAGCTCCGATCCCTGCCATTAACCCCTTCGATGCAGCAATCGCAAGCGATTGCTGCATCGTAGCGGTTACTAGCAGATCGCCAGCCCCGACAGGCAATCGGGACTGGCGACTGCTGTTATGGCAACAGGAGACACAATGGTCTCCTGCTCTGCCATTACGGAAGCCGATTAGGCCCCGTCGGGAGGCGAAGCCTAATCGGCTTGCTGTCAGTGAATGACTGACAGATCTAATACATTGCACAACATAGGTAGTGCAATGTATTAGAAAAAAAAAAATCTGACCGTTGCAACTTGAAGAAAAGTGTAAAAAAAGTGCAAAAAAAAGTGCAAAAAATAAAAGTTTGAAAACAATAAAAGTTTCAAGTAATCAAATAAAACAAAACACAATCCCCCTTTTACACTTATCAAGTCCTTTATTATTGAAAAATAATAATAAACCATATGTATTTGGTATCGCCACGACCGTAACGACCTGAGGTATCAAAATATTATATTATTTATTGCACGCAGTGAACAGCATAAAAAAAAACGTAAAAAACTTTACCAGAGTTTCTGTTTTTTGGTCACTTTGCCCTACAAATATTAGAATAAAAAGTGATCAAAAAGTCGCACGTATCCAAAAATGGTACCTATAAAAACTATAGCTCGTCCCGCAAAAAACAAGCCCTCATACACCTCCGTCGACAAAAAAATTAAAAAGTTATGGTTCTCACAACTTGGCGACAGAAAAAATACATTCTTTTTACAAAAGTAATTTTATTGTGCAAAAAGTTGTAAAACATAAAAAAGTGCTATAAATTAGGTATCGCCGGAATCGTACTGACCCGCAGAATAAAGTTAACATGTAGTTTATAACACATGGTGAACACTGTATAAAAAAAAACTAAAAAAGCTTTGCCAGAATTGCGTTTTTTTGTTTACCTGGCATCCCAAAAAATAGGATAAAAGGTGATCAAAAAGTCACATGTACCCCAAAATGGTACCAATAATAACTACAGCTCGTCCCGCAACAAACCAGCCCTCATACCGCTACGTCTATGAAAAATAAAATTAGTTATGGCTCCAATAAGTCAGGAAATAAAAAAATATGCAGTTGTGCAGCCCGAGTGGGAACATTTCTTCTGTTTCAAGAGGCGATTTATCAAGGACCTAAAATTAGGAAACCAGGAAGGGGAGAGCCCAAACATATCTGCTGGAAGCGACGGTGCCCGTATTATATGGTTGTGTTCAGATGGCACTGGTTTCTTTGGGTGCTCAAGGTAGGGTCCCAACCCGGGTATAGGTTAAGAATTTGTACTCGGCACACCTTGCTTGTGTTACAAAAATATATATTTTTATTATGGATGCCAGAGGCTGCATGTGCGACGTCGACGTTTCGGTCGATAAGACCTTCGTCGGGCACTGAGCCGTGCTGGGGACTGGATCGGTGCAAAATATAATGCGTATGTAGCGCTGCTATAGTGAGTACTGGGCGGCTTACCGCTCTAGATGGGCGCTCAGTACTCACTATAGCAGCGCTACATACACATTATATTTTGCACCGATCCAGTCCCCAGCACGGCTCAGTGCCCGACGAAGGTCTTATCGACCGAAACGTCGACGTCGCACATGCAGCCTCTGACATCCATAATAAAAATATATATTTTTGTAACACAAGCAAGGTGTGCCGAGTACAAATTCTTAACCGGTGCCCGTATTATACCAGGACAACACTTTCCCAGCAGAATTCCCCAAACTACAAAGGTGCGGAGTGCGGACCAAAAGGGGGATAAGAAATGACACCATTTATCAGTGCGACACCGGCCTGTGCAGAAAGGATTGCTTCACAGCGTAACACACATCTATGGATTATTTTTATTTATTTTTATACCACCTGACTATGCCCCTTATATACTCTGCCCCGCTTTCATGTACCCCCACATTATAAATGGAAACACCAGCAATACTCAAACAAATATAGTACCAAGCAAAATCCGCTCTCCAAAAGCCAAATGGTGCTCCCTCGGCTCTGAACCCTACAGCGTCCCCAAACAGCAGTTTCCTTCAACATATATGGCATCGTCATACCCGGGAGAACCCTTTTAACAATTTTTAGGGTGTTTGTCTCCAGTGTCATAAGCTTGGCATGACATATTTGCCACTGAATGGCATATCTAGGGAAAAATATAAATTTTTAATTTGCACCATCCGCAGCGCATTCATTTATGGAAAAGACCTGTGGGGTGAAAATGCTCACTACACCCCTTAATAAATGCCTTGAGGGGTGCAGTTTCCATAGTGGGGGTCACTTATCAGGGGTTTCTTTTTATTATTTCACATCTGAGCCTCTGCAGTTGTGAACCAATACTTTGTAAATCGCCAAATTAGGCCTCCACTCCGCATGGTAATCTTCACTTCTGAGCCCTGTCATATGTCCAGGCAAAAGATTAGGGCCACATGTGGGGTGTTTCTAAAACCGGGAAACACTGCATAATAATTAGAGAGCTGTCTTGTTATGGTGGCACAAGCTGGGCACCACATATTGGCATATCTATGGAAAAAAATCCAATTTTCACTCTGCAACATCGAGTGAATACTAATTTCTACAAAACACCTGCAGGGTTAAAATGCTTACTACACCCCTTGATAAATGCATTGAGGGGTGTAGTTTCCAAGATGGGGTCACTTCTGGGGGGTTTCCACTGTTTTGGGCCCACAGGCGCCCAGAAACCAATCCAGCAACATCTGCACTCCAAATGGCGGTCCTTCCCTTCTGAGCCCTGCCGTTTGCCCAAACAGCAGTTTATGACCACATATGGGGTATTGCCGTACTCGGGAGAAATTGCTTTACAAATTTTGGGTTCTTTTTTTCCTTTATTTGTTGAGAAAATGAAAAAATTTGCGCTAAAGCTACGTCTTATTGAAGAAAAAGGACTGTTTTTATTTTCACAGCCTAATTCTAATAAATTCTATGAAACATCTGTGGGGTCAAAATGCTCACTACACCCCTAGATGAATTCCTCAAGAGGTGTAGTTTCCTAAATGGAGTCCCTTTTTGGGCGTTTTCATTGTTTTGTCCCCTCAGGGGCTTTGCAAATGTGACATGGCCTCCGCAAATCATTCCTGCTAAATGTGATCTCAAAAAGCCAAATAGTGCTCTTTCCCTTCTAAGCCCTTCCGTGTGTCCAAACAGCCATTTATTACCATATGTGGGGTACTGTTTTACTCGGGAGAAATTGCTTTACAAATTTTGTGGTGCTTTTTCTCCTTCAGTCCTTCTGGAAATGAGAAAAAATTAGCTAAACCTAGATTTTTTTTGAAAAAATGTAGATTATTATTTTCAGGGCCTACTTCCAATAATTTCTGCAAAAAAACTGTGGTGTCAAATCGCTCACTATACCCCTAGATAATTTCCTCAATGGGTGTAGTCTCCAAAATGTGGTCACTTGTGGGGGTTTCCACTGTTTTGTGCCCTCAGGGGCTTTGTAAATGTGACATGGCCTCCGCAAACCATTCCTGCTAAATGTGAACTCCAAAAGCCAAATAGGGCTCTTTCCCTTCTCAGCCACGCCGTGTCTCCAAACAACCGTTTATTACCACATGTGGGGTATTGTTTTACTCGGGAGAAATTGCTTTACAAACTTTGCAGTGCTTTTTCTCCTTTAGTCCTTGTGGAAATTAGAAAAAAAATCGCTAAACCTACATTTTCTTTGAAGAAATTTAGATTATCATTTTCAGGGTCTACTTCCAATAATTTATGCAAAACACCTGTTGCGTCAAAACGCTCACTATACCCCTAGATAATTTCCTCAATGGGTGTAGTTTTCAAAATGGGGTCACTTGTGGGGGGTTTCCACTGTTTTGTCCCCTCAGGGGCTTTGTAAATGTGACATGGCCTCCGCAAACCATTCCTGCTAAATTTGAGTTCCAAAAGCCAAATGGCGCTCTTTCCCTTCTCAGCCTCGCCGTGTGTCCAAACAGCCGTTTATTACCACATGTGGGGTATTGTTTTACTCGGGAGAAATTTCTTTACAAATTTTATGCTGCTTTTTCTCCTTTAGTCCTTGTGGAAATGAAAAAAAAATTAGCTAAACCTACATTTTATTTGAAAAAATGTAGATTTTCATTTTCACAGCCTACTTGCAAAAATTTCTGCAAAAAACCTGTGGGGTCAAAATGCTCATTATCTATACTCCTAGATAATTTCCTCAAGGGGTATAGTTTCCAAAATGGGGTTACTTGTTGGGTGTTTACACTGTTTTGTCACCTCAGGGGCTTTGTAAATGTGACATGGCCTCCGCAAACCATTCCTGCTAAATGTGAACTCCAAAAGCCAAATAGCGCTCTTTCCCTTCTCAGCCACGCCGTGTCTCCAAACAACCGTTTATTACCACATGTGGGGTATTGTTTTACTCGGGAGAAATTGCTTTACAAATTTTGCAGTGCTTTTTCTCCTTTAGTCCTTGTGGAAATTAGAAAAAAAATCGCTAAACCTACATTTTCTTTGAAGAAATGTTGATTTTAATTTTCACGGCCTACTTCCAATAATTTCTGTAAAAAACCTGTGCGGTCAAAATGCTCACTACACCCCTAGATAATTTCCTTGAGGTGTCTAGTTTCCCAGATGGGGTCACTTTTGGGGGATTTTTACTGTTTTGTCACTGCAAGAGCCCTTCAAACCTGACATGGTGCCTAAAATATATTCTAAAAAAAATAAGGCCCCAAAATCCACTAGGTGCTACTTTGCTTCTGAGGCCGGTGCTTCATTCCAGTAGCACGCTACGGCCACATGTGGGATATTTCCTAAAACTGCAGAAACTGGGCAACAAATATTGAGTTGCATTTCTCTGGTAAAACCTTCTGTGTTATAAAAAAAATAGTATTAAAAATTTATTTCTGCAGAAAAATATGAAATTTGTAAATTTCACCTCTACTTTGCTTTAATTCCTGTGAAATGTGTAAAGGGTTAAGACATTTTCTAAATGCTGTTTTGAATACTTTGAAGGGTGAAGTTTTTAAAATTGGGTGACTTTTTGGGGGTTTCTAATATATAAGGCCCTCAAAACCACTTCACACCTGAACTGGCCCCTGTAAAAATAGCCTTTTGACATTTTCTTGAAAATGTGAGAAATTGCTGCTAAAGTTCTAAGCCTTGTGAGGTCATAGAAAAATAAAAGGATGTTCAAAAAACGATGCAAATCTAAAGTAGACATATGGGTGATGTTAATTAGCAACAATTTTGTGTGGTTTAACTGCCTGTCTTACAAGCAGATACATTTAAATTGAGAAAAATGCTAATTTATTCAATTTTTCGCTAATTTTTGGTGTTTTTCACAATTAAATACTGAACATATCGAGCAAATTTTGCCAGTAACATAAAGTCCAATGTGTCACGAGAAAACAGTCTCAGAATCGCTTGGATAGGTGAAAGCATTCCGGAGTTATTACCACATAAAGTGACACATGTCAGATTTGAAAAATGAGGCTCTGTCAGGAAGGTCAAAAGTGGCTAAAGAGGGAAGGGGTTAATGGACCCTCCTGCTCAGGGTACCACTATTATCTGGTTAGTGGTGGATCTCTGATTTTAAAATGGCCCATTGAAGTGCATGCGGCTGAGCTGCGATATCAAACACAGCCAATAAAAAATTATGCTAAGGAAAATTAGCTTAAACATGCTAAAAAAAAAAAAGGAAACAGGTTTTTCTTAGTTATGCTTTTACATTTCTTCGAACGGTTTAAAAAATTTCAGGCTCTCAGTCCAAATTCAGTTGCAGGTATTCATTGTGCCTTTGATATCTTTACATCTTACAGAGCTTGACTAGATTCCCAGGAACTTATTTAGACATGCTAAGAAATTAGAGTGAGAAGCTTTACAGGCAGTCAGTGACAAGATCTTTCTTATTTATAGAAATAAAGTATAAATAGCAATCAGGAAAAGTGTGTCAAATGATCGGAAAACCAAGGGTATTTAAGGAGCTACAGCACACAATGTTAGATGAAGATTAAATAAGCAATTTTAGGTATTGTTAATTTTATCATTATTTTATGTTTTATTTTGTTTGGCAAATATACTGCATATAAAAAGATTTTAAAGCTTTTCTTTGAACTTTAAATAAGCTATAATTTTTTTACTAAATGCGTATTTTATGATGTGTATTTTATGATGTGTTTATAAAGTGAGTAATTTAATTTCTTTTGAATTATTTTACGTAGAGTCAAGGTTGTATCAATTACAGTAATAAATCATGATTTGAGCTGCAGCTAGACAATGAAGAATTACCTTTAGCCCTATGGATTTTGTCTTCATACAGAAGTATTTGAAATCCGACAGAAAAAAAATCAGTCCATGCTTCACTGCTTGCTGTATTACGGAGGTATTCTTCCTAGTAGCATTACTTTTAGGGAAGAATTTCTCTATCACAAAGTGCCATACAGAAGCACCATAAGGCGGCACACCGGGTGTCTACCGCCCTGTAGTACAGAGTTGTAGGAACTTTGTGTGCTGCCATACATGCTCTGTGCATGACATATAAAGATTAAATAAAGGCAGAATAAATAAATGTATGGATGATTATCTTCCATTATGTCCACACTCTCAAAAACGGTAGTCTGTAAACCAAAGTGTAATCATTCACAACCCTGGGATTAATGGAATTTTTTTTTTAACTAGAATTAAATCAATTGCTGTATATCTAGGGGTTTAGCGAGAGGGAAAAAGTAGTAGTTACAAAGGCCCCTAAGTGCTAAGAACACACACGTATTATAAATGGTCCGTGGTAGGTATGGGCCCTTTTACAGATTTTGAATTGGGACCAAGGGGCTTCAAGGAACACCTCTGTGTATTTATCACTAATCACTAATTAATATACAGTATTTGTATATATACACAGTCGAGTGACATTATTATGACCACCAGCTAATATGTCTCAGGTATCTGGAGCCATGCTGACTGCAGTGCATCCCACATTTGCTGAAGGGTGTGTGGGGGAGGATCTATAGTGTGAACAAGACGATTGAGGTGGTCCTACAGATACTCAATTGGGTTCAAGTCTGGCAAATTAGGGGGCCTTGGAAGTCTTGGTCGTACTCTTCCAACCACTGTCGGACATTTCTAGCAGTGTGACATTGCTGGAAGGTTCCATCTACCCCAGGGAAGACAAACAGCATGTATGGGTGGACGTGATCTGCAATGATGGATTCATACCCAAATCGGTTTAGAGTGCCTTACACATGGATGAGTGGGCCCAGAGAATGCCATGAAAAAATTACACATACCATAACGCTGCTGCCACCAGCTTGTCTTCTTCCAGCAAGGGTTTCAAGGTACTTGTGCTCTGATGTTTCTCGCCTGACACGCTAACGTCCATCCGTTCAATGAAGCAGAAAATGTGACTCATCGGAGAAGGCAACCTTTTGCCAATAATCGGTGGCCCAATTCCGGTACAGCCGTGCAAATTGAAGCCTTTTTTTCCGATGCACCTTTGTTAGCATAGGAGCAGTGACCATCCATCTGCTTCGGAGCCCCATACGCAATAGGGTTCACTAAAATGTTGTTTTAGACACACGTCTGGTAGCCCCCTGGTTGATTTTCATGGTGAGCTGCTCCACTCCAGCGTGTCGTTCGGCCCTCACGCATCTTCGTAGCCGACATTCACCTCTCACATCAATGGCACATGGTGCTCCACAGTTTCCACGTCGGTTATGGTGCCATTTGTCCACTCACGATACACTTTCACCACAGTAGCACACGAACAGTTTACAAACTGCGCTGTTTGAGATATACTGCCACCCTTGGTCCGAAAGCCAATAATCATCCGTTTTTGCAATTCTGATAAATTGCCCCTTTTACCCATGGCAACGAGTGATATGTGTTCAGACAGCCTATCACACACCTTAAAAAACCCACCAAGTAAGCCCATGACACATCACTTCCTTCATGGGCCATGCGTTGCCGATGTCGAAAGGAGGAGGTGGTCATAATAATGTGACTCGAGTGTGAGTGTGTGTGTGTATGTGTGTGTGTTTATCAAAAACTGTGTCAAATAAATAATGCAATATAGTTTTGTTGTTCATCAGTATTTTGCACCTGTGTAACCTTCCTCCATGTAGCATTGTGCTTATCTGCATCCTGCTGTGAGCTGATGATTAAGCTTGCCCCTGCATCCGTAAGTATGGCTTTTCTGGGATTTTTTATAGTTTTATATATGTGTCAAGTAAGGAGGACTGTCAAACAAGTCAAACAATGGGACAGCAACTGATAGGGTACACATAGATGCCATGCCTTGAATTAAATCCTCACTGCTGGATTATTATTGGTGCTGAAGGAGTGCTATCTCTAAGCCCCAGCTATACCCACATCTTGAAGGGGACCCAGCCAGCACAATGGAAAATTGTGTTGTGGGTAGATTGTTAACTACACACAATTTTCCTCTATTCATACCTAGTTAACTGCCATGAAGAGGATTTTTACCCTGTTTTTCTGGTGCTCCTGCAGCTCTTACCTTGACAAGCTCTGCAGAGGCCAGTCCCTTCAGGTCCCAATCTGTGCTCATCATGGGACCATACTGCTACCTAAGGGGGAGGCTCTTACTCATGAGGCTGACCTGTGAAGGCCGAAACTTAAGATGCTTTTTGAATACAGATTTTGCTAACTGGTGAGTATTATAATGACTGTCACATCCCTCCTCAGCTTACTCACCCCTTCATGGCATCCTCGGGCTCCGGGCCAGCTCCACATCTCTCCTTCACTCCGTTCTAGTCGCAGCCTCCTTTGCCACCGCTCTCCTCATGCATCTCGGACATTTCTTAGTTTGCAGGCGGGCTGAGCCTTTTTCCCTTAAAGTACCAGTTAGCACCAAATTATCCACCCATTTTTTCCAGTGTATTTAAGGAACCTCCCTTCTGTTGGTCATTGCTTGAGCCATTAGGTGAGTGACTATCTGCCTCCTGCAAAGACATTTGCTATACCTGACTTTGAATTCTGTCAGCCGATTTTGTACTAGCGTTTCACGTTAGTTGTTTCAAAGAGAGACTACTCTGGGGGTAGCGATCTGGGGTTCCCCAGCAGCAAAATCCAGATCCATATATAGGGGTTAAAGGGTGAATACCTAGGTGCCCCTTAGACTCCACACTCGGGTAAGCCCTACATCAAATATCTTGGTGACATTGTGGATTCACACCATCCTCTGTAGACCCCGTGACAGTTTTATTTACCATGGGCCCCGTGACAGTATTCTGAAAAAAGCCACACTGAGGGGGAAAGGTGTGTATTATATGATGAGACTGACACTGAGTTTGTGCTCTGTTGTGCAATTTGTGGCACCAGGGAGCTAATGGATTATATATGGCATTAGAGAGATATATGTGGCATCAGGAAAGTATTGAGTAATATATAGCATCTGTACTGAATCAAGCAATTTCTGCAGTATGAGAAAGGTGTGACCACAGGAGTAGTTTCACAGGAGAGGGGTGGCAAGTATAATGTGAGAACGCAGGCTTGTAGAAATAGTGGCCTTGACCTCGTTGCAACTCCAGTATACATGTAACATAGCAGATAATACTCAAGGATGAGTTCTCTGCAGCAGAAAAGGCTGTTCCTTGAAGGGAAGTGACTGTATAAGAGGATCTAAGAGCACTGTGAAGTATTTGTTTTTCACTGAAGTTATGCTTTAATGACTAAACTTTTTCCCATCTCTGGTACAATGTTTATGTGAGGTCCTTGAATGGAGTCAAGAGCAACATTTTAGGCACTCATAATGGGGCACATTGATCACCATTTCCTAAGGAGACAGTTTTTTAATTGCTTAGCTAATTCCACAGGGAGTATGCATCACCCGTCCTGAGGGTATGTGGCATGTACCCAATGTTGAGTTAGACTGTCTTCACACATCATGGCTTTATTGCGGTTTCAGAAAATCGTGGCAAATTGGTGACTTTCCTGAAATTCCTGCTAAACCGAGATAAAGCCATGAAGGGTAGAGACAGTTTGTAGCATAGCTCCATCCTTTCCTTCCTTCTGCTGTTGCATTGTGATCTATAAACCTGCTGATGAAAATGGCTCCCTACTCCATCAACCTGACCCGCAGTGGAATGAATTTGTAAGTATTCCTATGTGTCTGTATGGATTTGTATGTGTGTCTGTTTGTATGGGTGTGTATACACATGTGTACCTAGATGTGTGTATGTATGTGTGTCTGTATTGGTGTGTATACATGTGCACTTAGGGTATGTGCACACAACCTATTTTCAGATGTAATGGAGGCATTTTACGCCTCGAATTACGCCTGAAAAGACGGCTCCAATACGTCGGCAAACATATGCCCATTGCTTGCAATGGGTCTTATGATGTTCTGTGCAGACGAGCTGTAATTTTACGCGTCGCTGTCAAAAGACGGCGCGCAAAATTACGCCCGTGTCAAAGAAGTGCAGGACACTTCTTGGAACATAATTGGAGCCGTTTTTCAATGACTCCATTGAAAAACAGCTCCAATTACGTCCGTAATGGATGCCGCAAAAAACGCGTGCACTTGTAAAAACGTCTGAAATTCAGTAGCTGTTTTCGCTTGAAAACAGCTCCGTAATTTCAGACGTATTTTGCATTGTCGTGTGCACATACCCTTAGGTGTACTGAGGTGAGTGTATGTATTTGGATGTGCGCACCTCTGTACATTTGGATATTCCTTATAAAAATCGATGTTAGGGATTATTGCAGTTTTAATCACACATTGCCGTTTTTTTGGCACAATGTTTTGCAAAACTGCTGCAAAAAACGGCAGCATGGGAATAAGTCCTGACATTTATTTTTATACGGCATTAAAAAGGTATTCCCGCCATATATATTTTTGGCATATCCAGTGAGCCTTCTAAGAATCGGGGTCAATTTACGCCTATCACTAGTTTTAAACAGGCAGAGAAGGGATGGAGAGCCAATCAGTTTTCTTACATGTATCAATGGAGAGTGATTGATAGAAACAGCTGAATGACAGCAGCGAAACACGCGTTGGGGTGATATTCTCTGTCACATGGACCACGGGGATCGCAGGTTCACCACCACATCAAGGGGTAAGACTTGATAGATTGGCTCCTTCTGGTTGTTAGCCAGATCGGAAGTCTTCTTCACCTTTGGGCGCATTTAGGGTATATTCCCTCTGAATACATGGCAACGAGGTTTCCCCTCGGAGCACACTTGTTTGCAGACTGCTAAGTGACATATTTAGCTTATGCGGTGACATGATATTGTGGTTGTGTAATGGATAGCAGATGATATGAATTACGTACTATTGCAATTTACATGCTGACCTCATGATCTTTCATATAATACTTTTGTCTACCGCAGTTTTGTCCCTGTGTTAAGGTGTTTTTGTATACCATGCCCTTGTGGTTTGGTGTTGTCTTTATACCATCCCTGCGATTTAAACTGTAGTTTGGAGTGGTTCATACATAACTTTTTTCTCTTTTTAGAAACCTCGCTTTGATTTTTACTATGTATGTTATATTTATATGCAATAAAATTGATTTTTTACAATATGTATAGCCTTGTGACTCTTGGTTCTCAATTTAGTTATCTGATATAGTAGAGTCCTGCTATCCTTTGATTAGTTAAATTGGGGGTACTTTGTACATACGTGCTGGTTGTACCTAACCACTTACTTTCTCCTGTGAGACATTTATTCATAATTGAATGACAGTGTTTCCATCACTCATCGTTGAATATTAATGCACATGATCGCAAAAATGTAATTGAACCCCCAATCATGGAGGTCCAGCAGTCAGAGCCCCACTGTTAAAACACGTATGGCATTTCCAGTGGATTCATTGTATTTAAATTGTACTGTGTATGGCAACATATGTTGCTATACACAGAAAAAGGGGGACATAGATATACTCAAAAAAATACAAAAACAGGCCATACTTAGTAAATGGGCAGGTATATACCAGTTCCCAACAGGGTGCAGACAAGCCACAAATGCTACAGAGGGAGAGTGCTCAGGTGCATTAAATAGTGATATCCACTCCAACTATTCTTGAGGGGAGTGACTGTTCAGTGTTATCACTGCACACAACCAAAGCTTCAAATAATGTGGCAGACGCAAGGCGTAGCATATCTTTCCGGATAACAACCTAATAGTCACGTCAATACTATTAGATCAGAAGGGCTGCCCTGCACGCCACACCAGGCACTGGCACACCATGCTCTGCCAACACTTTTAGGCCCGGCTGCATCCTTAAAAAAGTGCACACAGAAAAAGTATCCATAATAAACATGAGGTATTAGTTGATATTTTGTCCAAAATACGCAAGCTCGCAACCCACGTCAAGGGTCCTCTTTGTCTTGCGAGTGCCTACACTAGAACTTTTCGTTCCCTACATAAAAGGAATACACAGAAAAAAGGGGGACATAGATATACTAAAAAAAAAAAAAAAACAGGCTATACTTACTAAATGGGCAGGTAGACACCAGTTCCCAACAGAACGCAGACAAGCCATAAATGCTACATTTAGTAAGTATTTAATTTCTTTATTTGGGATTGATTTATGCATTAATATGCACTAATGGCAACATTTCAATCCAATAAGTTCTCAGTTGAATGCTTTTACTTAAGATCTTGACGGAACACAGTTTTGGAGGTGTTAGATATAATTTTTTTGACTAGTGTGTACTAAGCTTAACCCCTTCGCGCACCCAGATGTGCTATTAAGTCTGGGTGTGGGCGTTATGTTTGGAGCGAGCTCACACGCTGAGCCTGCTTCATATGCTGTGAGTGTCGGCTGTATTTTACACCAATCGCACTGTTCCTGGTTGTTTAACCCCTCAAATGCTGCGGTCAATCGCGACCGCAGCATCTGAGGCGCTGAAAATAGGGGGTGGTCACCTCTGAGAGCACATCGCCCCTCCTCGCAGTGAGATTGGGGTGACCACGGTTGTTATGGCAGCCCAGGGCCCTAATGAAGGCCGCCATGGCTGCCTTTACTCTGCCTGTATAGTTTTTACCGCGCGGTGAAAGCCGTAAAATCAAAACCAAAAAAAACCAATTGAAGAATCAAAGTTTTTTCCAAGTTCAGCCCACAAAGAATTTTTTTTCAGTTTCCCAGTGCATTACATGGAACTATAAATAGTACTAAAAGAAACTACAACTCCTCCCACAAAAAATAAGCACTCACACCACTCTATTTATGGAAAAATTAAAAAGTTATGGTTCTTGGAAAGCGGGGAGTGAAAAACGAAATGGAAAATAAAAAAATGTCCCGAAAGGGTTAAAAAGGTTGACTGTTATACGGAAGAAAAGCAGAGAAGATAATTCATAGACAGCTGGTAGGTATCTTAGGGGAAAGGTGCATCTACTGAAAACTGGCTCTCCTGGGTTCAAAATCCAGGAACAACAGTATTCATTCCTTACTGCTAATATTGAAACAATTTTGCTAGATTTTATTTCAACGAGAAAATCTGCTAATTTTAATTTAAAAAAATGCCACCCTTTTGACGTTGCTATGTGATCTGTGGCAAAGCACGGTACGGTATGATGATAGCTAACTTTGCTGTTTATTAAACATTTCCATAATCTAAAAAGTCATTTCAAAGAATAGTTGACTCAATATAACAAGGGAATATACTTGACAAAAGGTTGTTCTTGAGTAATCATTTTATAAATCAAATTCATCAAATGTGTCTAAACTGCTTGCTCTTTTGCAGCTTATGTGAACATGAGATGAAAATAACTCATAAAACAAATAGCAAGGGAAGAAATTAAATGATTTAAGAGTACACAGAATAAAAAGGCGTTATATACCCAGGAGATACGTAGTCATTTGACTGTTGAATCACAGAACATGCACAAAGCCCTCTAATTAATCTACAGCTCGTGTTTCATGTTACCAAAGATTTATTAACCATGACAAGAAATGTAACAGAGAACAAAATCAAGGTAATTCTGTTTGCTAATTAAAATGAGACAGTCTCATTGTCTGTTTCTCAACTATAATCCTTTATTTAAGACTGTAGTATGACAATAAATAAATACGTTTCCTTGCAGCTGTTACAAACAAAAATAATAAGACAGTAATATTGCTAAAAATGTCTAAATTCATGTTAACTTAAAGGGGTTGCCCCAGAATCGAAAATTATCACCTATCCACAGTATAGGTGATAATTGTCTGATTAATGGGGACCCCACGGTGTCCTAAATGTACCCTTTTATCCTCACTCCACTACAAGGAGTGAGAAGGAGATTGTAAAGTATCTGCCAGGCACAGCTTCTTTATCTACGCCCATAGGTAATCAGTCTGCACCTGCTTCTAGGTCTGTGAGACTGACTCCATCTTCTACCACTCAGGATGGCAGGCTTAGGAGTGGGAGAGCCTATCGCAGCCTGGCCAGACGGAGCTAGCTCCCGCCCTCTGTCTATTTATACCTGCCTTTCCTGTTCCTCCTTGCTTGTGAATCTTCTCTGTTGGTTTCCTGGCCCTGCTGCAGCTTCTTGTACTATTTGTCCCTGCTTCGTATTGACCCTCGCTTGTTGACTACTCTCCTGCTCTGCGTTTGGTACCTCGTGCTCTCCTGGTTTGACTCGGCTTGTTCACTACTCTCCTGCTCTGCGTTTGGCACCTCGTACTCTCCTGGTTTGACTCGGTTCGTTTACTACTCTTGTTGCTCACGGTGTTGCCGTGGGCAACTGCCCCGTTTCCCTTAGGTTCTGTTTTCCCTTGTCTGTTTGTCTGGCGTTCACTTATTGAGTGTAGGGACCGTCGCCCAGTTGTACCCCATCGCCTAGGGCGGGTCATTGCAAGTAGGCAGGGACTGAGTGGCGGGTAGATTAGGGCTCACTTGTCTGTTTCCCTACCCCCATCATTACAGAGATTAATGGAGTGGCAGTTGAGCATGCGCCTGCCGTTCCTTTCACATGGCTACAGAACTGATGGCAACAGCTTAGCTCTTTACTCTGCTGTTTCCGTCCTAGTCATAGATTTTGAATGGAGTGACAGCGTACATGCTGAACCGCCGCTTCATTCAATATCCTCCTCATTGCGGTTGAGCAGTGAGGAGGACCAGGGGTTGGGGACCCGCGTTCTCACAATTGGTGTGGTTCCCAGCAGGGGCTTAGCTAAAGACTCATGGGCCCTGGTGCAAGAACTCAGCTGGGGACCCCCTACCCCTTCCCAACAGCACCAGACCCCTGCGCACGCCTATGCCCAGCCGCATGCCCGACAGAGCCCATGAATGCCTCCGCAATATAATGCCATACATAGCTTTCCGCACAGTATAATGCCCCATAGCTGCCCCCACGCAGTATAATGCCCCCATAGATGCCCACACAGTATAATGCCCCCATAGATTCCCCAACACAGTATAATACCCCCCTTAGCTGCCCCCACACTATAATGCCCCCATAGCTGCCCCACAGTATATTGACACCCATAGCTGCCCCATACAGTATAATGCCCCCATACAGTGTAATGGTCTCCCTACAATATAATGCCGCCATACAGTATAATGCACCCCATAGCTGCCACATACAGTATAATGCCCCCCATAGCTGAGTCATACACTATAATGTCCCATATAGTATAATACCCTCATAGCTGCCTCATACAGTATAATGCCCCCATACAGTATAATGCCCCCATAGCTGCCCCATACACTATAATGTCCCATACAGTATAATGCCCCCCACAGCTGCCACATATAGTATAACACCCCCCTACTGTATAATGCCGCCATAGCTGTCGCATACAGTTTAATGCCCCACACAGTATAATGCCCACCATAGCTGTCCCATACAGTATAATGCCCCACATAGTATAAGGCCCACCATACCTGTCCCATGCAGTATAATGCCCCCATAGCTGCCATATACAGTATAAAGCCCCCCATAGCTGTCCCATACAGTATAATGCCCCCATACAGTATAATGCCCTCCATAGCTGTTCCATACAGTATAATACCACCCATACAGTATAATGCCCCCCATAGCTATCCCATACAATATAATGCCCCCATACAGTATAATGTCCCCCTCAGCTGTCCTATACAGTATAATGCCCCCATATAGTATAATGCCCCCTCAGCAGCTACCATATGAGCCCCCCTCCTATACCCAGTATAATGCCCCCATATGTATGTACCTAATTGAAAAATAATAACATAATTACTACCTATCCCCGTTCCCACGATGGGTGGAGAATCCCTGTATGGCGCTTTCTACAGGGGGCTGCATGGCACTATGTACAGGGACGGGGCTGTATGGCACGATCTACAGGGGGGGCTGTATGGCGCTATCTACAGGTGGGGCTGTATGGCGCTCTCTACAGGGGGGGCTGTATGGCTCTATCTACAGGGGCTGTATGGCGCTATCTACAGGGGGCTGTATGGCACTATCTACAAGGGGGCTGTATGGTTCTATCTACAGGGGGCTGTATGGCGCTATATACAGGGAGGATGCTGTTTGGCACTATCTACAGGGGGGCTGTATGGAGCTATCTACAGCGGAGCTGTATGGTGCTATCTATGGGGGGGCTGTATGGCGCTATCTACAGGAGGGCTGTATGGTACTATCTACAGGGGGCTGTGTGTGGTGCTATCTACAGGGGGCTTTATGGCGCTATCTACAGGGGGCGCTCTGTGACAGAATCTACAGGGAGGCACTATCTACAAGGGGGGGGGTTGTTTGGCACCCAGGGGAGGGGGGCCCTTTTAAGAGTTTAATATGGGGCCCAGTCTTTCCTAGTTATGCCCCTGGACAGAAGCATCATGTTCTGAAACAAAAAGTTGACTGTTTATGTGGGCCATATGGGAAGAATGCTGTGCTTCATTAGGAACTGCTGGGTAACTCCCCAGTAAGGCCCACTACACAATTTGAGAGGCGGTGGCTTGTACAACCCCTTGTTATATACTGTATCATTATAATACACATGTAATACACCTCAATGTAAATCTTTCCTTGACATGTCCGTAAATAACATTTGTACAATATCATATTCAGATGTCCGAATCTGATATTTACATAGAAATGAGTGGCTCTCCATCGGCACCTCTTATCTCTTCCTGCAGAAGAGGTCTGTCAAAGTTCACCTTGCAGGAAGTTTCTTCTTCTTTGTCAACCACTAACTCACTCATATGTAGTGGTCCCTCTATTTTTAGTTAGCTCCTGTGTGTTTTATACAGTTTGGTGTCCTAGTTGTGGCAAAACAACATAATACCCACCTCAGTTGCTGCAGACCTTCTTTTTGAATAGGAGATGAGAGTGTTTTATATCAATCAACTAATCATGGACAGAAATCTCCCCTTAGCCCCTGTTCACACGGTGTATATTTGAAGTTTTTTTTAGCGTGTTTTAAAAAAAAACACATCATTTAAGCTTCCCACTGACATCAATGGGAAAGCGCGCCGTTGGTGCATATGACGTATTTTGTTATGTGTGCATGTTTAAAAAATGTGTAGTGTAAAAAAGAAGCATCAGGTCAATTGTTTTGGGCGAAAAACGCACCGAAAAACGCCTGATTCCTATAGTCATTGGGAGTCTTACTTACTCACCAAAAAAACGCGCAGAAAGTGCACACTAAACGCATTAAAAAACGCAATGAAAATTCGGCCAAAAACGCCTGTAGTTTAAAAAGCACTTTACAAAAACGCTAGCGTTTTTTACACGTTTACACGCGTTTTTTTAGCACTGTGTGAACAAGGCCTTACTCGTCTGATTCTACAGCGGGGCAGGGAGCCAATGGTGGGGCAGGGAGCCAATGGTGGAGCAGAGAGCAATTGGCTTCCTGTCTCGCCACTAACTCTGGTAACTGTAGTAGGCTTGTGGCCTACTAGAGGTTCCTAATAATGCTGAGGTTCCCGATGATGCTGAAGACCGTTGATGCCTGATGTCCTGGCGCAGGCAGCGTCTAACTACTATATGGGGCTCACCAATCTACTTTATTGGGGCACTTATCTACTATATGGGGGCACCCATCTATTATATGGGGCTCTTAACTACAATATGGGGGTACCTAACTACTATATTGGTGCAACTATCTACTATATTGGGGGCACATAACTACTATATGGGGGCAACTATCCACTATATGGGTGCACCTATCCACTATATGGAGTCCCTAACTGCTATATGAAAAACCTAACTACTATATGGGGGCACCTATCTACTAAATTGAGAACCTAACTACTATATGGGGACACCTATCTGCTATAAAGGGAGGCATAACTATTATATGGGGCCTATCTACTATATGGGGCACCTATCTACAGATGTAGCCATCATTATCCTGACTCAACGCATTAAATACACAGTGGCTTTTCAATGGCTTTTGTTGTGTGATATCACGCTGCAGCAAGTTCTAAGAGTCAAGATGAACTTGGCTACATCTGTGCTCTATATGGGCACCTATCTATAACTTGGGGGCACCTATCCACTATACGGGGAGCCTAACTATTATATGGAGCCTAACTATTATATGTGGCCCCTAACTACTATATGGGGCACATTTACTATATGGCGGAACCTACAGATGTAGCTGTCTTTATCTTGACTTTTAACGCGTTAAATACACAGTGGCAAGATCATTTATTTTGACTTTTTCAATGGCTTTTTAATGAATTTTGTTGTGTGATATTATGCTGCAGCAAGTTATCAGAGTCAATATAAAGATGGCTACATCCATATCTACTATAAAGCGACACAATCTACTATATGGGGCTTCTAACAACTATATGGGAGTCATAAAAGAGGACTACTATTGTGCTGGCGGAACAAAAGGGAACAATGCTACTGTGTGGTGGAACTATTACTATCTAGGTCCTAGGAGCACTATTGCTGTGAGGGGCACAAATAGGGGCACTATTACAGTATGGGGCCTAAAGGGGGATCTATTACTGCTTGAGAATAGGTAGGGAGAATGTTGGAAAATCAAAGAGCCAATTCTGCGAAGACAAATCGTGGCTGAAAGAAGTCATCATGGCGGTCTGGCCCAGATAAGGTAGAAAAGGGAAGGTAAACAACTCCAATCTGAGAAGACGTCACTTGTCACTGGATGTAACTGTACTGTATTCACTTATATGGACTGCAGAGAACCTGTATGTATTATGCCACTGTATTAAATGTTAACTTCACCTGTCAGTCGTTTTAATTTTATGGCTTAATGATGTAAGTGTATAATGTAAGTTTGTGTTCCCTAACTGTAACTCAACATGCCTCCGATTTCATAAATCATACATAGGTTTTTTGTGTCAGAATTAAATGTATGGTTTCTGCAGCCTGCACATGGATTTCTGCAAACCCAATTCAGATGAATGGGATAGTTGCACAAATTTCTGCAACAAATCTTCTGCGTGCGAACATACGCTAATGTATATTAACATAAACCTCACCCATTTCACAGTCCACTTCGCAGGACAGTCCTGTGAAAAGGCTAACAGACCTCTAATGCCAGTGTACTTTGGAATGGGTAGTGTATTATTTTCAAGGACAAAATGTGAACTTCTTAGGAATAGATATACAATAGCTTTGCTGACAGAAAGTCCTAATCTCTGCATTTTTCTAGCAATTGGCTGCAAATCAATAGGGGTCCACAGAGAAAAAGATAAAACAACTAATGATAAATAATAAAAAAAATCTCAATCTATCAGACCATAAAATGACATTCTAAAAACGCTTACAGAACAACTAAATCAGTTAAGGTCACCTTAGCAGGAAAATGTCCGAGGGCCCTTGTGAATCACAATTCCGTCAAGAAAGCAATTTTTTTTGCCCATAATTGAAAAAATAAAATAAAAGAAAAAAATCTCTCTAAAAATAAAATATACACTGTGTATGTATATGTATATATGTATAATAAAAATTCCCAGTATTCACATCTGAGAACATACATAATATGCTTTTTATTTCAGAGTTTTAAGATAGTAGATGACAGCAAATGATGAGAAAACGTTTAATATATGTGCACTTTATAAAAAAAAATGCAAACAATAATGTAATGTACATACAGCCTATTATCTATCTATCTATGTACATATGTAGCCATCTTTATTTTGACTTTTAACGCATTAAAGCGTAACTAAACGTTTGCCAAACTACTGACATGTCACTGAGACCCCCTACCAATCGCTAAAACGAAGGGCTCGTGTGAGCGCTCAGCCGCTTTGTTTCTGTTCGGCTTGTTCCTCATAGACTTTCTATTGAGCCCGTACTCCAATAAATTGATTTCCAGAAAGAGACGAACAGACACGTATTTCATCCTTTACAATTTAAAGGGTTAATTTGCTGTAAATCCCCAGCAAATTCTGTAACGCACACATTGAGGAATTTGGTGCACAAAATCCGCATCAAAACCGCAGGTAAAATCTGCACCTAATAGTGCGTTTTTTGATAAGTTTTTAGGTGCGGTTTTTACATTTTGATGCGGAAATAGGTGCAGGTTTTATGCTGCAGATTTTTTTATTATTTTTTAAACTAGTCAGAAACAATTCGCAAGCGGAAACGCAAGATAAAGTGACATGTAGCATATTTTCAAATACTCAACGCAGGTACATTTTTGTGCCGAAAATGCGACATGTAGATGAGATTTCTTGATCTCATTTACTTTGCTGGTACTGTATCACACTGCGGATTTGCCGCACGAAAAAACCCGCAAAAAATGTGCACATAATAATTATCATGTGCATTTGGCCTAACAGAGTTTTTTTAACTCCCCCTAAGGCCCCGTTCACACGTGTTGGATTTGATATGGATTCCGATGCATATGAGGTTTCCGCAACCCAGTTCACATGCTGTGAAAAATTTTCAACGTGTATTTTTGTCCACACCATGAAAAGAAATCCGCCACAGCAATAAGTAGCATGCGACTTATATTACATGGAAAACCCGAGGATGAGCAACTTTGAATGACAATGGGACTTAGGCCTTGTACACACAGTATTTTGCAGGCAGAAAAATCTGCCTTGAAATTCCTTCAGGCTTTCTCTGCCTCCCATTGATGTCAATGGGAGGTCAGAGACGGAAATGTCTGAAGAAAGGGCATGGCGCTTCTTTCTCTCGCGAGCGTTTTTTCCGCTCGCGGGAAAAAAACGCCTTCGCCTCCCGTTTAAATCAATAGGAGGCGATTTTAGACGTTTTTTGCCGCGGTTTCCGCTGAAAAAAATGTGGGAAAAAACTGTGTGAACAGGGCCTTATTCTCGTGCGGATCTGCTACACGCTTGTAGCATCTGCGCCAGGAATCAAAGGGAAAGCCTCCGATTTTTGCTGTGGAAAAACACATTGAACTTTAATGGCAACGTAAGAGCGGAGAATTAGTGCTCCTTACATCCTCACAAGCGCTTCCCCCTCCCTTCCCCCTTCACATCATGTTGTTGCCCTAAGTTTATCGTGTACGTCAGGAAATCTCCTACCTTACAGTATAAACAACGTAGACGATAATTCACAGGGCTCCATTATGTCCTTTTAGCCTCCGTCGGGCTGGTGGACGTCGGTTTACCTTATTTTTGAAGGATGAAATGGCGTAGTAGACTTTGTTATTCCGGAGTCCCCAGCCAGCATCACGAGTGCTCTGCCCGTGAGCTTTGTCCCTGGGAAAGCTCCTGACATCACTGTCCATATATGTAAAGTGACATCAGGGGATTCTCCAGGGCCGGAATCCCTGGCCAGAGCGTTGCCGATGCTCTGGCCGTGTACTCAGGCTTTGCAAAGCTTCGGACGTCATTTCACGTATATGGACATCAGGAAAAGTGCCAGAGTCCCTGGGCAGAGCGCTAGTAGAAGGCTCCAGCTCTGTTCATGGGCAGTGACTTCAGTAGTTTCCCCTCGGCCATTCCCCAGGCGACGTATCCCACTGTATGCCATCCTGTCGGATACGTTTTAGCTAAATAGATCAAAATCCGGAGCATGAACCGATCACTGCCGGCTCCATGGTTTCCTTCACTGTAATTGACATCAGCACCAAAATCAGTTAATGTGTATAACGTACAAACGTGAGTGCCACAATTTCCTTTGCCCACCCCTGGTAATGGACGGGGGGGGGGGGGGGCCCAGACATCTTGGCTGTATGGCGCCCAGAAATTCCTGATGGCGGCCCTGGTTAGATAGCCCAGGGTTCAGCAACAGCGATGTAGCACAGTTGGGTATGTGGTACAGAGGAAAATACAAAAGAGTAGTCAGTGGAAAAAAAAATCTGGTTAAATAGTAGGTACAAGTCGATACCATCTAAGGTAACTAACAACAGGCACCAAGCATGCTGGTGCTTTAAACCAGGGGCGTAGCTAGGGGGGTCAGACGGGGCATGTGCCCCGGGCGCAACTTAGAGGGGGCACCAGCGCTACCTCCTCCTGCACTATAAGTGTACCTATGCCCGGCTATTCAGCTCCTTTGTACCAATGAAGCGACATCGCGCTTCCGTCGCTGAAAGGCGCTGATTGACAGGGAAAGTCATTCTGCCCAGCCAATCAGCGCCTTTCATAGACGCTTCGTTCAACCCCCAGGAGACCTGTGCAGAAGAGAGCAGGTCTCCATTGCCTCCGGCCGGCGTGGGAGCGGGATTGAGGTGAGTTTAAATAGTTTATTTTATTGTAATAAAAAGTGTGTGGCATTATCTACAAGGGGGGCTTTATCTACTGGGGGAGCTTTATCTATGGGGGGGCTTTATCTACGGGGGGGCTCTATCCACAGGGGGGCTATATACTGGGGTGGGCTATCTATGGAGCACCATATACAGGGGTGGGCTATATCTACAGGGGGGCTACATACAGGGGTGGGCTATCTATGAAGCACTATATACAGGGGTGGGCTATATCTACAGGGGGGCTATATACAGGGGTGGGCTATCTATGGAGCACTATATACAGGGGTGGGCTATATCTACAGGGGGGCTATATACAGGGGTGGGCTATCTGTGGAGCACTATATACAGGGGTGGGCTATATCTACAGGGGACTATATACAGGGGTGGGCTATCTATGGAGCACTATATACAGGGGTGGGCTGTATCTACAGGGGGGCTATATACATGGGTGGGCTATCTGTGGAGCACTATATACAGGGGTGGACTATATTTGGAGCACTATATACAGGGGTGAACTATATGTGGAGCACTATATACAGGGGTGGACTATATGTGGAGCACTATATACAGGGGCGGACTATATGTTGAGCACTATATACAGGGATGGACTATATCTACAGGGGGCTATATACAGGGGTGGGCTATATCTACAGGGGGTCTATATACAGGGGTGGAGCACTATAGCGGGAGCTATTTATGGGACACTATATACAGGGGTGGGCTATATGGGGGCACGATCTATGGGGGCACTATCTACAGGGGGCTCTATGGTGGGCACTATCTACAGGGGGCACAGTGTGTGTGTGTGGGACACGGTATATGGTGCTTTTAGAATTAGAGGTGCAGTGTATGGCGCTATTATATTTAGGGGCGTAGTGTGTGGTATAATGAGAAATTTATCTTTATTTATTTTATTTATTTATTTAAATGTTGGAAAAGTGAGATGCTGAAGACATGGAGAAAAAGAACTAGAATCTGAGACGTCACCGGTGAGTCACTTAATGTAAATGTTCATTCTGCCTCTAATCAGTAATGTAGTCACTGTGTGATCTGCAGCGAGATGATGGGGGGTATGATTATGATATGATTTATTTTTTGTGAAACAGCATCTCCCAGCATATCCTTATCATTGTTCGGGCCATGCTGGGAGCTGTAGTTTTACGCCGTACATACCTATACAGCAGGGGTTGCACTAAATTGAGCTGTATTTGTGCTGGTGTTGTATTTATGTACTGAGCTTTGTTCTGGTGCTGTATATATGTACTGAGCTTGGTTCTGGTGTTGTGTATAGAACTATATTGCTTGTAAAATGTACAAATGTTTTTATGCTCGAGTTACATAAAAAGAAATGACACGTCATTGATTGGTAGAGAAAACAAACACGGCGAGGGAGAAGGAGATGTCGGAAAAGAGGTTCGGGGGGGGGGGGCGCCAAACTGAATCTTTGCCCCCTGGTGCTGGAGAACCTAGCTACTCCTCTGCTTTAAACAAGGTGCTTATTAAGGCATTCTGAATGGTCAGACAGCCATGTGCTCTTGACATGCACCACCGGACTTCCCTGCCAGCCCCACCGAGGCACATACATTACCAGGAAAATGCTATATAAATGCTCTAATATAAAAATTATGTGTACAGTATTTTTATATTAAATAGAGATCATATAGTGAGAAATGAATTCTACTCTATAAACTTCACAAAGCTGCTTTCAAGAATCTTTCCGACTCAACCATCTCCTTTGCCTCTCGTGCTGTAGAAAAAGAAGAGACAAATTCAACATGTATTTAATTAGTTCACGAAGAAAAAAAAACGCTGTCTGGTAGAAGATTAAAAATGGATCATAACACAATACATTAGTTCTAATACACAAAATCTTAAGTAAACATCTACAGTGCTTCTCAAACTGTGACACGGGATTTACCAGTGAGGCACCCATTAGTTGTTGGCAAGCCGCCGGGGAGGAGGCAGTTTTCACAGTTATCATAAGCTGCACCTTCCTTTCTTTGGCTGCAGCAATCTCTAATTTATCAACACAACTGGCTCCTTTTGTGTTTCAATGTTATAATCGGTTCAGTAGACAAATCAAAATTAAATTGGGCATGATCTTTGACCGTACGTGATCAGGCACAGGCCTCACCATGTTCAGGCTGGTGATGTCCTAGTAGAAATGCATTGAGAAGCCCTGCTGTAATATAGCACTAAGGCCGGATTTACAGGAGCGTGTGCGTTTTGCGCACGCAAAAACGTGGCGTTTTGCACGCGCAAAAGGTGCTTAACAGCTCCATGTGTCATCCCCATATGATGCGTGGCTGCGTGATTTTCGTGCAGCCGCCATCATTATGACACTCTGTTTGTATGTTTGTAAACAGAAAAGCATGTGGTGCTTTTTTGTTTTAACCCCTTCCCTCTTTGGCCGCTTTTGACCTTCCTGACAGAGCCTCATTTTTCAAATCTGACATATTTCACTTTATGTGGTAATAACTCCGGAATGCTTTTACCTATCCAAGTGATTCTGAGATTGTTTTCTCGTGACACATTGGACTTTATGTTACTGGCAAAATTTGCCCGATACATTCAGTATTTAATTGTGAAAAACACCCAAATTTAGCGAAAAATTGCAAAAATTTGCATTTTTCTCAATTTAAATGTATCTGCTTGTAAGACAGGCAGTTATACCACACAAAAATGCTGCTAACTAACATCCCCCATATGTCTACTTTAGATTGGCATCGTTTTTTGAACATCATTTTATATTTCTAGGACGTTACAGGGCTTAGAACTTTAGCAGCAATTTCTCACATTTTCAAGAAAATTTCAAAATGCTATTTTTACAGTGGCCAGTTCAGTTGTGAAGTGGCTTTGAGGTCCTTAGATATTAGAAACCCCCAATAAGTCACCCCATTTTAAAAACTGCACCCCTCAAAGTATTCAAAACAGCATTTAGAAAGTTTCTTAACCCTTTAGACATTGCGCAGGAATTAAGGCAAAGTAGAGGTGAAATTTACAAAGTTCATTATTTTTTTCCAGAAATTCATTTTGAATCCATTTTTTTTGTACCACAGAATGTTTTACCCAAGAAATGCAACTCAATATTTAGGTTCTGCAATTTTAGGAAATATCCCAGATGTGGCTCTAGTGTGCTACTGGACTGAAGCACCGGCCTCAGAAGCAAAGGAGCACCTGGTGGATTTTGGGTCTCCTTTTTATTAGAATATATTTTAGGCACCATGTCAGATTTGAACAGGTCTTGTGGAACTAAAACAGTGGAAACCCCCCAAAAGTGACCCCATTTGGGAAACTACACCCCTCGAGGAATTTATCTAGGGGTGTAGCAAGCATTTTGACCGGCCAGTTTTTTTGCAAAAATTTTTGGAACTAGGCCATGAAAATGAAAATCTACAGTTTTTCAAATAAAATGTAGGTTTAGCTAATTTGTTTTCATTTCCAAAAGAACTAAAGTAGAAAAAGCACCACAACATTTGTAGAGCAATTTCTCCCGAGTAAAACAATACCCCACGTGTGGTAATAAACGGTTATTTGGACACACAGCAGGGCTTAGAATGGAAAGAGCGCCATTTGGCTCTTGGAGCTCAAATTTAGCAGGAATGGTTTGCGGAGGCCATGTCGCATTTGCAAAGCCCCCTAGGGGACAAAACAGTGGAAACCCCCAACAAGTGACCCCATTTTGGAAACTATACCCCTCGAGGAATTTATCTAGGGGTGTAGCAAGCATTTTGACAGGCCAGTTTTTTTGCAAAAAGTTTTGGAACTAGGCCATGAAAATCAAAATCTACATTTTTCAAATAAAATGTAGGTTTAGCTAATTTTTTTTCATTTCCACAAGGACTAAAGGAGAAAAAGCACCATCAAATTTGTAAAGAAATTTCTCCCGAGTAAAACAATACCCCACATGTAGTAATAAACGGCTGTTTGGAGACACGGCGAGGCTGAGAAGGGAAAGAGCGCCATTTGGCTTTTGGAACTCAAATTTAGCAGGAATGGTTTGCGGAGGCCATGTCGCATTTGCAAAGCTCCTGAGGGGACAAAACAGTGGAAACCCCCAACAAATGACCCCATTTTGGAAACTACATCCCATGAGGAAATTATCTAGGAGTACAGTGAGCAGTTTGACCCCACAGGTGTTTTACAGAACTTATTGGAAGTAGGCCGTAAAAATGAAAATCTACATTTTTTCAAATAAAATGTAGGTTTAGGTATTTTTTTTTCATTTCCACAAGTACTGAAGGAGAAAAAGCACCATAAAATTAGTAAAGCAATTTCTCCCGAGTAAAACAATACCCCACATGTGGTCATAAACGGAATTTTGGATAGTGTCTGGGCGCCATGTCACATTTGCTGAGCCCCTGTAGTACTAGTACAGTGGAAACACCCCAAAATTTACTCCATTTGGGAAACTGCACCCCCTGAGGAATCATCTAGGGGTATAGTGAAAATTTTGATCCCAAAGGTTTTTTGCTGAATTAATTAGAATTAAGCTATGAAAATGAAAAATTATTTTTTTTTACAACAAGATGTAGTTTTAGATCAACATTTTTCATTTTTACAAGGAATAGAGAAGTAAAAGCACCCCAACATTTGTAAAGTAATTTCTCCCGAGTACGGTAACACCCCATATGTGGTTATAATAGGCTGTTTACGTATATGGGAGCATTCAGAAGAAAAGGAGCGGTATTTATCTTTTGGAACGTAGATTTTGCTGGAATGGTTTGCGGACGCCATGTTGCATTTGCAAAACCCCTGATGTACCAAACAAAAGTGACCCCGTTTTAGAAACTACACCCCTAAAGGCATTTATCAAGGGGTGTAGTGAGAATTTAGACTCTACAGGTGTTTTTCAGAAATGAATACGCAGTGGATGGTGCAAAGTGAAAATTGCAATTTTTCCACTGATCTGCTCATTCACCGCACAAGATGTTGTGCCCCTAGAGAATCTTACCCCATAAATTGTTAAGCGGGTTCTCCCGGGTATGGTAATGCCTTACTTGTGGCCATATATTGCTGTTTGGGCACGCTGTAGGGCTAAGAAGGAATAGACCGCCATTTTGAGCATGGATTTTGCTTGGTAGTTTTGTTTGAGTTTTGCTGGTATTTCCGTTTATAATGTGGTGGCATATGTAATCTGTGCGGAGTACATCAGGGTATATGTAAGATGTGCGGAGTACATCAGGGCATAATAAGAGGGTATACTAATGGGGTAAATAATACAATTATCCATATATGTGTGTTACGCTGTGAAGCGATCCGTTATGCGCAGGCCGGTGTCACACTGATAAACGTTTTTTTTCTTATCCCCCTTCTGTAACGCTCTGCACCTTTTGGGGACTTTTTCTCCTTCGTAGTTTGGGAAATATTACTGGGAAATATTGCGCTGGTATAATACGGGCGCCCTCACTTCCAGCGGATGTGCCATGTCCCTTCCCTTTCCTAGTTCCTAAATACTAGGGCCCTGAAACTGAAGGAATGTTCCCCTCCGGCCTGCGCATTGAGATGTTTCTTCATCACCGCATTACTAGTGCCGTAACTTTTTTGTTTTTCAGTTGATTGAGCGGTGTGCGGGCTTGTTTTTTGCGAGACGGGCTGTAGATTTTATTGGTATCATTTTAGAACACATATGACTTTTTGATCACTTTTTAATTCATTTTTCGGTAAAGGAAATTACCAAAAACAAGCAATTCTGGAATCGTTTTTTATTGGTTTTTTTTATCGGCATCCACAGTGCGCCCTAAATTACATGTTAGCTTTATTCTGCGGGTCGATACGATTACGGCGATACCAAATTTATATAGTTTTTTTTATGTATTGCAGCTTTTGCACAATAAAATCACTTTTTTTATAAAATCATTTGTTTTCTGTATCGCCATATTCTAAGACCCATAACTTTTTTATTTTTGCGTGCACAAAGCGGTGTCAGGGATTATTTTTTGCGGGACGGATTGTCGTTTTTATTAGTACTATTTTGGAGTAAATGTGACTTTTTGATCACTTTTTATAGCATTTTTTGGAAGGAGATGTGACCTAAAAACAAAGATTCTGGCGTTGTTTTTCATGTTTTTTTTTACGGCGTTCACCGTGCGGGATAAATGACATAATAGTTTTGTAGTTTGGGTCGTTACGGACGCGGCGATACTAATTATGTATCGTTTTTTTAATTTTTACGGTTTTTCCCATAATAAAAGACTTACTATGGGAAAAAAAGGCAGTTTAGCTTTATTTTTATTTGAAAAGTGTGTGTTTTTATTGTTTTACCACATTTTTATTAACTTTTTTTTACTTTTTTGACTTGTCCCACTAGGGGACATGAGGGCCTGATGCCCCGATTGCTACTCTAATACACTGCACTACATACGTAGTGCAGTGTATTAGCGCTGTCAGTTATTCACTGACAGCAAGCCTATGAGGACTCGCCGCAGGCGGGTCCTCATCGGCTCCCGTACAAGGCAGACTCGGACGCCATTTTCTGGCGTCCGATTGCCACAGCAACCCAGCGATTGCATCACTGGGTTGCCGGTAGGGTGAAAAGCTCTATTGAGCGCAGCATCTGAGGGGTTAATCTGCCGGATCGGAGAGTAGCTCCGGTCCTGGCAGTTACAGTAGGGTGCCAGCTGTATAATACAGCTGTCACCCCGCGGTGATGGTGCCGGCTCTGCTTCTGAGCCCGCACAATCACTGCGCCGTACATGTACGGCGCTTTGCGGGAAGCACCTCCCGACAGCGCCGTACATGTAAGGCGCATGTCGGGAAGGGGTTAATCTATACTTTTTACTGCTGTTGCGCGAATCACGCGCGTCAAACGGAAGTGCTTCCATGTGCTGCGCGTGATTTTCACGCACCCATTGACTTCAATGGGTGCGTGATGCGCGAACAACGCACAAATATAGGACATGTCATGAGTTTTACGCAGTGGACACACGCTGCGTGAAACTCACGGACAGTCTGCACGGCCCCATAGACTAGCATAGGTCCGTGCGAGGCGCGTGAAAATCACGCGCGTTGCACGGACGTATTACACGTTCGTCTAAATAAGCCCTAAGGCTGGTGATATGTTTAGTGCATAGATATAGGGCATATAACAATCTATGGTGATTTGTCTTTATCCCTTTCAGTAGTAAAGAGAACTACAATTGCAAGAAAAAGTAAATAAATATTTTGGAATTACATGGATTTCTGCATTAATTACTAATAAAATGTGGTCTGATTGTTATCTAAGTCCCAATTGTAGACAAACACAATTGAACTAAACTAATAATACACAAATAGCTGCTAAAGAGGTTCTATAGGTTATAGGGTTCACGTACTTTTTCTCCCTGCACTGTGGATGTTCACTCAATGTGCTCAATAAAAGACATGAATAGTACAACAGTCTGTGCATTATTAATTTAGTTAGATTGTGTTTGTCTATACTTGTGACTTAGAGAACAACCCGAACAACCTGAAATCACAGAAAAAAATCAGATTATCAAAAAATTACACAGTTAAACGTAACCTTTAATTACCGTATTTTTCGGACTATAAGAACCAGTTTTTAGCAAGAATAAATTTTGCTAAAAAGTCCCTGCATCTTATAGTCATCAGTCAAGGGACCCGGCTGCGCCGGGCCCCCTTACCGCTTCCTTACTTAACCCCTTCCCGACCCATGATGTGCCGACACTTCATGGAGCGGTCAATAGCGACCGCGCCATTTATAGGGGATTTTCCATGAAGGACATTTATGACATATCCACAGGATATGTCATAAATGTCAGATAGATGCAGGTCCCACCTCTGGGACCTGCACCTATCACTAGAACAGGGGCCCCCTAAACCCTGTTCTATCTTACTCGGCTTCGCTGTCTCCCGGCCACTTCCTGGTTAGGTGGTCGGGACTTACGGAAACAGCCGACTGCTCGTTAAGATATGCTGTTTCCGTAACTCCCATAGAAGTGAATGGGAGTTACAGAAACAGGGTAGCACCGCGAGCTACAGTGTTTCCAGAGATTGACGAAAAGAGCGTACATGGTCGAGCTACGGAAATAGGGTAACTCGCTGAGCTACGCTGTTTCCGTAACTCCCATAGAACTGAATATTAGTTACAGAAACAGCGTGTCTCGCATGCTACGCTGCTTCTGTAAGCGCCATTCCCTACTATGGGAGTTACAGAAACAGCGTAGCTGAGCGAGTTACGCTGTTTCCGCAACTCATCCATGTATTGCAGTGTATTTTAAAACACTCACTACACCCCTAGATGAATTCCTTGTGGAGTGTAGTTTCCAAAATGGGGTATTGTTTGAGGTGTTTCCTTTGTTTTGGCCCCACAAGACCTCTTCTAACATGACATGGTGCCTAAAATATATTCTAATAAAAAGAAGACATATAAGGAATTCACAGCACTCACTATCGATGCTTAGAGGGTTTGTCCACTACTGAACAACTGATGACCCATCCACCGATTAAGCCTCTCCTGCTGCCTCCGTGCACCGGATGTTATGGCTCATTATGCGATGTACGGAGCCGGAAGCAGTTGACTCTGTACATAGAATAGCGGCCGTCCTGCAGAACTGCAGCTTGGACGCTATTCAGTGGCCGTAGACCGTAGCCAACTGCTTCCGGCATGTACGTCCAGTACTCGGAGGCAGCTGGAGCTGCTTTATGGTGCGGGGTCCGGGTTTCAGACCCCACAGATCATGTACTGATGACCTCTCCCGTGGAGAGGTCATCAGTTGTCCAATAGTGGACAACCCCTTTAATCACACATTGGTGTTTTGTATTAGATGGTTAATCCACACAGGAGAAAAATTCATCCATAAAGAATACAACTTCAATTAAACTTGTTAGTATGGTCAGTCGATTGATACGTTTCAGAAATAACGTTATGTACAGTAAGTACCAAACGTTTTCGGTCCTCTTGGACCTTTATCAACGATCAACTGGTATCTATGTAACCAAATATATAGTTAATAACAGTAAATTTGTGCAAAGCATAATAGTATACGTTTTATAATCATGTACTTTTCTAGGACTGGTTAACAAAAAAAAACGAAAAACAGGTCTGTAAGGGTATGTGCACACACACTAATTACGTCCGTAACTGACGGACGTATTTCGGCCGCAAGTACCGGACCGAACACAGTGCAGGGAGCCGGGCTCCTAGCATCATAGTTATGTACGACGCTAGGAGTCCCTGCCTCTCTGCAGGACAACTGTCCCGTACTGTAATCATGTTTTCAGTACGGGACAGTTGTCCTGCAGCGAGGCAGGGACTCCTAGCATCGTACATAAGTATGATGCTAGGAGCCCGGCTCCCTGCACTGTGTTCGGTCCGGTACTTGCGGCCGAAATACGTCCGTCAATTACGGACGTAATTAGTGTGTGTGCACATACCCTAAGACTTGTTGGTTTCAGTAGTAATTTGCCTCGTCTCGGGTTAAGAGACCTTGCAACAGTTGAAGAGTTGTTCTGTTGAATATCTATTACATTTCCTAGCATGTTATTTGGCCTTTATGCCATTTCTTACAGTGCCTCTGCTACAGTGATGACTCATTTTACACGCTGACTTCAAGGAGACTTTTGGATGTCTAATATCACATAACAAACAGATTATAGCTCAATGGCTTTGCAAAGACAACTATTTTTTTTTTCTAGACACTGTGAATGTAAATGATATGCAGGTATAACATTCAATTACTTAACATTTTTATTGTATCTTGAATCTCAAGTTTTGGTACTAAACTAAAAGTTATTTAAATTGGCAGGTAACTGAAAAAAGGCAGTGGAATTAATAGCAATAAATATATAGCTAATTTACACCATGTCCTTAAAAGTTATGTAAACCTCTGAAAACTTTTTTGTTTTTTTTGTTTTATGTAATTCTGTAAATGTAAATGTTACGTTTTTCTGATATAGTTTCTATAAATCCTCTATACATAGAAGCTATTTCGTTCACTATTAGTCGATTCCGTCAGTTCAGTTGAACAGGTGGTTTGGCTGAGAGTGGGTCCTGTGTGTGTCTAAGGCCTTATTCACACAAACGTGTCCGTTTTGCGCGCGTAAAAAAACGCCGAGTTTTTCCTGCATTGCAGTTCCGTGTGACATCTGTGTGCGGTGTGTGTCTGCATTTTTTACGTGCGTATGTCATCCGTATGTCATGCGTTTTTTACTTCACGCAAAATAAACTGAAGGGGGTGGTTTTCTTTTTCTCATCATTTCTTTAGCAACTGTTGCGTGAATCACAGACAGCACACGGATGTGCGTCCGTGTGCTGTCCGTGATTTTCACGCACGCATTGACTTCAATGGGTGCGTGATGCGCAACAAACGCACAAGTATAGGACATGCAGTGAGTTTCACGCAGCGGATACACGCTGCGTGAAAAACACTGAATGTCTGAATGGCCCCATTAAATTGCATAAGTTCGGGTGACGTCCGTTTTTTTAACGCGCGTAACATGGACGTGAAATACGCTCGTGTGACTAAGGCCTTTGTCACACAGGACCTTCAGTGACGGATTTTGTTGATACCGAACGATACAGCTTCTATGTATAGAAGGTACATAGAAGCTGTGTCGGAAACAAAATGTAGAATAAAAGTAAATTAATTTTTTTTTGTACATAGCCTTTAAAGATTATGTTTTAGTATTAGAACTGTAGGGCTATTTGTGTCCGCAAAAGGCAACTCAATTTGCTAATCTTATGGTGCAGAGGTGTTAGCCAAAGCCCCGGGCCCCCCTGCACTTTATTTATAGTACTGGTCTTCTAATATGGGGCAGAGTCACCTTTTGGACCTCCCTTAGGCTCGAGAGCCCAGGTAAGATCGCAAACTTTACACTCCATATAGCTTTGCCCTTGCAGGATCTGTAAAACAGCACACTATGAGTGATGTTCATATGCATTATGCAAAGCTCCTTTGTAAGTCCATTTTACTTGACAGATCTCTCAACTACTAAGGCAAGAAACATACCTGGTGTGGGAATTGCAATTGGGCCGAAAGGTGTACTTGCCCCAGGAAGCATTTCCTGATGTAAACATAGTGCCCAAATGCAGCTTTTTTAAAATTTTAAATGACATCTAGTTTGAGTCATTTGTTACAATTCCTTCTATTTGTGATAGGTATATTGCCAGTCTATTGCATATTGTCAACTACATTATATATTTAACCTCTTCAGGACTGAGCCTGTTTTGGCCTTGAGGACGAAGCCACTTTATTTCACATTCTGACATGTGTCACTTTATGTGGTAATAACTTGGGAATGCTTTTACCTTTTCTCATGACATATTGTACTTTATGTTAGTGAAAAAATTTGGTCGATAAATTCAATATTTATTTGTGAAAAACACCAAAAGTTAGAGAAAATTTGCAAAAATTTGCATTTTTCTAAATTTAAATGTATCTGTAAAACAGATAGTAATACCACACAAAATAGTTACTATTTTACATATCCCATATGTCTACTCTATGTTTGCATTGTTGTTTGAACGTCCTTTTATTTTTCTACGATGTTACAAGCCTTAGAACTTTCGCAGCAATTTCTCACATTTTCAAGTAAATGTCAAAAGTTTTTTTTCTGAAGTGGCTTTGAGGGCTTTATATATTAGAAAGTCCCCATCATTCACCCCATTTTGAAAACTGCACCCCTCATAGTATTCAAAACAGCATTCAGAAAGTGTTTTAACCCTTTAGGCGTTTCACAGGAATTAAAGCAATGATGAGGTGAAATTTACAAATTTCATTTGTTTTTTGCCCAAATTAATATGTAATACATTTTTTTCTGTAACCCAGAAGGTTTTACCCGATAAATGCATCTCAATATTTATTGCCCAGATTCTGCCGTTTTTAGAAATATCTCACATGTGGCCCTAGTGTGCTACTGGACTTAAGTTCTGGTTAGGGACTCGCAAGGCACTGGGGACCCTTGACGTTGGGTTGCGAGCTTTGCGTATTTTGGCCAAAATAACAACTAATACCCCATGTTTCATGGATATTTCTTACTACGTATACTACACTTTTTTTCAGGACGCAGCCGGGTCTTATATGCTGGGAGGGCATGATGTGCTGGCGTTTGGTTTGGAATGCAGAGCAGCCCGCTTTAGCTAACACTAGCGGCGTTACAAATAGGCTGTTATTCGGCAAGATACGCCATGCCTGACGACCAGCACATTATCCCTCCACGTATTACACATAGTACTGACACCCCATGTACTATTCACAGCACTGACCCCTATTCATCACATTTATTTATTTATTTATTTATTTTTATTACATTATTACACAGTTCTGACACTTTCATACATACATATTTATTTTTTACCATCCATTCACACCCTAGCACTACACTGACACTCATTTATCGCACACCTTTGAGCACTTAGTTCGCCACTCCCCTCAAGACTAGTGGGAGGGGATATCACTATTTAATGCACACTCCTTCTGCAGCATTCTTTGACCCGTCTGCGTCCTGATGGGAACGGGTTTTCACCCACCCACCTACCTAGTAAGTTTGGCCTTTTTTGTGGTTTTGATGATATCTATGTCCCATTTTTTCTGTTTGTGTTTTTAAATTAGGAACGAAAAGTTCTGGTTAGGGACTCGCAAGGCACTGGGGACCCTTGACGTTGGGTTGCGAGCTTTGCGTATTTTGGCCAAAATAACAACTAATACCCCATGTTTCATGGATATTTCTTACTACGTATACTACACTTTTTTTCAGGACGCAGCCGGGTCTTATATGCTGGGAGGGCATGATGTGCTGGCGTTTGGTTTGGAATGCAGAGCAGCCCGCTTTAGCTAACACTAGCGGCGTTACAAATAGGCTGTTATTCGGCAAGATACGCCATGCCTGACGACCAGCACATTATCCCTCCACGTATTACACATAGTACTGACACCCCATGTACTATTCACAGCACTGACCCCTATTCATCACATTTATTTATTTATTTATTTTTATTACATTATTACACAGTTCTGACACTTTCATACATACATATTTATTTTTTACCATCCATTCACACCCTAGCACTACACTGACACTCATTTATCGCACACCTTTGAGCACTTAGTTCGCCACTCCCCTCAAGACTAGTGGGAGGGGATATCACTATTTAATGCACACTCCTTCTGCAGCATTCTTTGACCCGTCTGCGTCCTGATGGGAACGGGTCTTCACCCACCCACCTACCTAGTAAGTTTGGCCTTTTTTGTGGTTTTGATGTTTACATTATATATTTAACCTCTTCAGGACTTAGCCTGTTTTGGCCTTGAGGACGAAGCCACTTTATTTCACATTCTGACATGTGTCACTTTATGTGGTAATAACTTGGGAATGCTTTTACCTTTTCTCATGACATATTGTACTTTATGTTAGTGAAAAAATTTGGTCGATAAATTCAATATTTATTTGTGAAAAACACCAAAAGTTAGAGAAAATTTGCAAAAATTTGCATTTTTCTAAATTTAAATGTATCTGTAAAACAGATAGTAATACCACACAAAATAGTTACTATTTTACATATCCCATATGTCTACTTTATGTTTGCATTGTTGTTTGAACGTCCTTTTATTTTTCTACGATGTTACAAGCCTTAGAACTTTCGCAGCAATTTCTCACATTTTCAAGTAAATGTCAAAAGTTTTTTTTCTGAAGTGGCTTTGAGGGCTTTATATATTAGAAAGTCCCCATCATTCACCCCATTTTGAAAACTGCACCCCTCATAGTATTCAAAACAGCATTCAGAAAGTGTTTTAACCCTTTAGGCGTTTCACAGGAATTAAAGCAATGATGAGGTGAAATTTACAAATTTAATTTGTTTTTTGCCCAAATTAATATGTAATACATTTTTTTCTGTAACCCAGAAGGTTTTACCCGATAAATGCATCTCAATATTTATTGCCCAGATTCTGCCGTTTTTAGAAATATCTCACATGTGGCCCTAGTGTGCTACTGGACTGAAACACCGGCCTCAGAAGCAAAGGCGCACCTAGTGGATATTGGGGCCTATTTTTTTTGGAATATATTTTAGGCACCATATCAGGTTTGAAGAGTTATTGTGGTGCCAAAACAGTAAAACCCCCAAAAATGACCCCATTTTGGAATAGACACCTCTCAATGAATTTATCTAGGGGTATAGTTAGCATTTTCACCCCACAGTTTATTTGCTAAATGTATTTGAATTGGTCTGTAAAGATGAAAATCTACTTTTTTTTCTGAAAAAAGATAGGCATTTTAAATTTTTACCAGGAATAAAAGAGAAAAAAACGCCCCAACATTTGTATAGAAATTTCTCTCAATTACGGCAATATCCCATATGTGGTAATAAACTGCTGTTTGGACCCACAGCAGGGCTCAGAAGAGAAGGAGCGTCATTTGGATTTTGGAGCGCTGATTTTGCTGGAATAGTTTTCAGTGCCATCTCGCGTTTGCAATGCACAGGTTTGACCAAAACAGAGGAAACCCCCAAAAAGTGACCCCATTTTGTAGACTACACCCATCAAGGCATTTTTCTAGGGGTATAGTTAGCATTCTGACCCCACAGTTTTGTTGCTGAATTCATTGAAATTAGTCTATAAAGATGAAAATCTAATTTTTTTTCTGAAAAAACATAGATATTTTTAACTTTTACAAGGAATAAAGGAGAAAAAGCACCCCAACATTTTTAAAGCAATTTCTCCCAATTACGGCAATACCCCATATGTGGTAATAAACTACTGTTTGGACCCACAGCAGGGCTCAGAAAAGAAGGAGCGCTATTGGCTTTTGGAGCTCAAATTTAGCTGAAATGGTTTTCAGGTGTCATGTTGCATTTGCAAAGCCCCTGAGGGACCAAAACAGTGGAAACACCACAAAAGTGACCCCATTTGGGAAACTACACCCCTTAAGAAATCTATTTAGGGTACAGTTAACATTTAGACCCCACAGGTCTTTTGCATAGTTTATTAGAATTAGGCTATGAAAATGAGCATCAACATTATTTCCACTAAAATGTTGAATTTTTTCATTTTCACAAAGGATAAAGGAGAAAAAGCACCCAGCATTTGTAAAGCAATTTCTCCCGAGTATGACTATACCCCACATGTGGTCATAAATGTATTTTTTTTTTATTAGAAATTAATTAACCCTTTCCAGACTGATCAATTTTTTTTCTTTTTTGGTTTTCGCTCCCCGCTTTCCAAGAGACATAACTTTAAAAATATTTCGTCAATAGAGTGGTGTGAGGGCTTATTTCTTGCGGTAGGAATTGTAGTTTCTATTGACACGATTTAAAGTATCATTTAATGTACTGGGAAACTGAAATTAAAATTCTTTGCAGGCTGAAATGGGAAAAAAATTTGATTTCTACATTGTTTTTTGGGTTTTGTTTTTACGGCTTTCCCCGTGCAGTAGAAAACAACTTAAATTTTTTTCTGCGACTCAATACGATTATGGTGATACCAAATTTATATTGTTTTTTATATATATATATATATATATATATATATATATATATATATATATATATATATATATATATATTTTACTACTTTTACAAAGTAAAAACAATTTGTTAAAAAAAATTTTTTGTTTCAGCATATTCCGACAGGCAAAACTTTTTTTCTTTTTTTGGTCGATTGAGAGGTGTGAGGGCTTATGTTTTGCTTTTTCGTTACACAAAAGTTTTTAAACACCTTTTATTACATTTTTTTGATAAGGTGATCAAAAAACAGTGACTTTTGTGTTTTAAATGCTTTATTTTTAACGGCATTCACCGTGCGAGTTAAATAATGGTATATATTGTAATAGTTTGGACTTTTATAGATGCATCGATACCAATTTTATGTATTTTTTTACATTACTTTAGAGAAAAAATTGGAAAAGGATTTTTTTGGACTTTAAATATTTATTTAATTTTTTTCATTTTTGTGCCATGCTCCCATAGCACGGCCCGTAAAAATTGAAAAGTAGGACATACTCCATAATTCCACGGTTCTACGGCACGGACACCCTTCCGTAGTTATACAGAACGGTACCCGCGCCCAATAGAACCAGGCGGGTCCGTAATTGTGGACCATATTGTGGTTCGCAATTACAGAGTTTTTTTACGGTTTTGTGAATGGGGCCTAAAAATTTATTAAATTTTTTTCACTAATAACTTTATTTACTTTTGTTTTTACACATTTTATTAGTCCCCCAAGGGGACTTGAAACAGCGATCATTAGATCGCTAGTACAATACACTGCAATACTAATTGTTTGCAGTGTATTGTCCTTTTTACAGGCTCCAGGTGATCGCTGCTCCTGTCTGATAGTCCCGTATGGAGCGGGCTCAGTGCATGGGCCTGCTCCATACGGATGTAGTTATGTTTATCTTGACTCTGATAGCTTGCTGTAGCGTGATATCACACAACAAAAGACATTGAAAAGTCATTGAAAAAGTCAACATAAAGGATTAAATACACAGTGGGTGTATTTAATGCGTTAAAGTCAAGATAAAGATGGCTACATCTGTTCATCAAACCCCATACCACGACATGCTATTAAGTCGTGATGCACGAAGGGGTTAATGCGCAGCGGATGGTGCAGAGTGAAAATGACGATTTCCCATTGATATGCCATTTTAGTGCACAATATGTTGTACCCAGTTCGTGCCACTGAAGATAAATACCTCATAAAATGTTAATCGGGGTCTCCCGGGTATGTCGATGCTATATATATGTGGACGTAAACTGCTGTTTGGGCACGCTGTAGGGCTCAGAAGAAAGGGGGCGCCATTTGGCTTTTGGAGCGCAGATTTTGCTTGCTAGTAGTTCTGTTTGGGGTTTTACTGGTATTCCAGTTTATAATGTGGGGGCATAAGCTGTACGGAGTACATCAGGGTATATGTAAGTTGTGCGGAGTACATCAGGGGCATAATAAAGGGTATAATAATGGGGTAGATAAATAATAATTCATAGGTATGTGGCCAGTGTCGCACTGGTAAATGGTGCCCGATCTTATCCGCTTTTGGAACACTCTGCACATTTTGCGTCGCCATATTCTAAGTCAGAACTTCCTTATATTTTCTTCACCGGAGCTGTGTGAGGGCTTATTTGTTGCGGGACAATCTGTAGTTTTCATTGGTACCATTTTAGGGTGCATGCGATATTTTGATCACTTTTAATTAAATTTTTTGGCAAGCCAGGTGACCAAAAACCATCATTTCTGACAATGTTTTTTATTTTTTATTATTACGCCGTTCACTCTGGGCTACAAATTAGAATTTTACTTTATTCTGCGGGTTGATGTGATTGCGGCAATACCATATATACATATATATATATATATATATATATATATATATATATATATATATATATACAGTCCAGCAATAGATGGCTTGAGAAAGGTTCCTGTTGAACCGAAACGTTGCTGTGTTTTTTTTTAGGTGAATAAATCCACTTTGCTTGCATCTGCCTTGAAGTCCTGGTGCCGTCACTGCTTTCTACACTGTCTTCTATATATATATATATATATATATATATATATTGTGTCTCCATTTTCTGAGAGCCACAACTTTTCTATTTTTAAGTAAAAAAAGCTGTGAAAGGGCTTGTTTTTTTGCGGGACGGGTTGTAGTTTTTATTGGTACTATTTTGGGGTGCATGCGACTTTTTAATCCCTTTGTTATTCTATATTTTGGGAAGGGTCGTGACAAAAAAAAATAGTGAGTCTGGCATTGTTTTTTACTTTTTGTTTTTACGGTGTTCACCATGCGGAAAAAAAATTATATTTTAGTTCTGTAGTGTGGGTTGTTACGAACGCGGTGATACCAAATATGTGTACTTGATATCGTAGTGTAATGTATTCCAACTGTTATTGTGATGTGACAGTCACTCTGACAGGAAGCCTACGAACACCAGCCTCCGGCTGGTCCTCATTGGCTTCCGTACATGGCAGCCCGGAGGCCATTGTCTGGCCTCCGGTTTCCATGAAAACCATTGGCAGCTCCCGCGATTGCATGTGGGGGTTGCTGATCTGCTCTAAACCCCTTAAATGCGGCGATCGCAGTCGACTGCCGCATCTAATGGGGTTAATTGTTGAAATCAGAGGCGATCGGCCGCTGAACAGCAACAGGGACAGCAGGGCAGACACCCTGCACAGATAACCACCGCGCCCAGGTGTGCGAAGCTACTGCTCACCTGGACATGCATTTACACCAAGGTGTGGGAAGGGGTTCAGAGAATTAAAATATAAAAATCAATTCATATTAAAATTATTTTATAAACTTAGTCCAACCTCATCTTTAAATGTTCACTTACCATGTGGCGTGCTATGATTATTTCAAACTTAATCTTTCTCAGATTTAAGTTATAAAACAGTTTTGAAGCTTTGTTAGAACTTCAGTTAATGTTTTTATATCAGCACAAAGCATTAGTCATTGATTTTTGACCTTCTAACTTCTAATGCCATTTTTATCCTAGTGCCCTTTTCCTATGCGGTTTTTATTTCAGAGATAGAGAGAGAGAGATGAAATGAAGCTGACATTACTGAGCACGTTGACAATACTGGCATCAGCTTCTTTGTATTACATTCTTTAGAGAACAAAGGAATTCAAGGCCATCATCTTTTTAAAACTAAACTGGTGGTATAATAATGGTTTAGTAATCATAGAAAATATCTTTATTCTCAAAGTATCTTTACATTTAGGCCACATGCGCTTCCCATAATGTATTATATTGTAGTTAACTGCTTAATATCCAGAGTGTTAGGGCCCCTTAACTACCAGACACTGTTCATTGATTTGGGGTAGCTTGAACAACTGGTTAAAGAGCTGGTTAAGGGGTAGGGTTTAGATTGGAGGTGGATACAAATTTATGCCATTTTTGACATTTATTTTTTGCTTTACATTGTATGTCAGGCAATAAGTCACAAGAGACCTCTGGGGACATTTAAACTTTATATAGGTATATATGTTTTTACTCTGCAGTTTTCGACTGTGAGGCCCTATTTAAATGGGCATATTCCGGATGTATCAACCGGACCGGTTTTACTGAATTGACCTTACAGCACCATAAATTTCATAGGACCCCCAGTTATAAGGGTAAAAAAATCATGGCGACATTAAAGCTGAAATGGTTCTGTTACGACTGCGGCCACAGGCCGCTGCCTCTCACCTTCGGCGAAAGGCCGTGACCGCAGCAGCCTGGCCGCCTGCCAGTGTCTCCCTCCCCGGAGACGCCAGCTGGTGAGGCCTTCCCGTCCTGGACTGTGCTGTACGTGCGCGCTCATCCCTGACCTTAAAGGGCCAGCGCGTGCACTCTCTAAAGTTTCCCTAACCTATCCCAAGATCACCCTGGACTATAAAAAGGGCCCTGCCCCTTTTCTCCTTTCCTAAGCGTTGTTGTTGTTGTTTTCCCATGTTCGTATTGCAAATGGTCCCTTAGTGTTATCCTGCTCCCAGTGTTCCCGTGCCCTGCTACCTGTATCCTGTATCCCATGCTGTGGTTAGTTCTTGAGCCTATCTAGTGTTGGAGTCGGGCTGTGCCGTCTGCTGTTATACGCCACGTCTGGTGTCATCTTTCACATCTGGCGCAACCTGCCACATCTAGCCCCATCCGTGCCAGAGCCACTGCCATTGTCTGGACTATCTTAGGTACCCTTGTGCTACAAACTCTCTGTATAAGACTTTGCATAGACTGTGACTTGGCCAGCTGCCTCTCCGCTACGGAGGAGCGGCCAAGTGGGTCCACATACCCCTAGATTGTGACAGTACGCTCATTCCATGGAACCCACTTGCCTACCTAAGACCGCGGTTCAGGTGATGCAATCAGATATGCGTGACCTGCGTGCACGCCAGGATCAACTCCTCGTGGCATTAAACTCAATCATCGTTAGACTGGATCAGCCCCCTGCTCCCCTTCAGATTGCTGCTGGCGCTCCACTGCCTGTTACTCCTCCTGTCTATTCCGGATCCACAGTTTTGCTGCCTCTACCACCTCACTATGATGGTGATCCTAGAGCCTGTAGAGGTTTCCTCAACTAATGTACCATCCATTTTAGACTGCGTGCTCACCTCTTCCCATCTGATGAAGCCAAGGTAGCGTTCATAATTTCCCTTCTCCCTGGTAAGGCCCTGCCATGGGCGAACCCTATCTTGGAACGAGAGGGTCCTGAATTCTCAGACCTGGCATTATTTCTAGAGACTTTTCATACCGTGCTCGAGGAGCCAGGCCGAACATCCTCTGCGGCGGCCATTCTGCTCACTCACAAGCAAGGAGAGTCCATGGTAGGAGAGTATGCTATCTCCTTCTGTACACTGGCAGCAGAAATGGCTTGGAACAATGAGTCACTGGTGGCGACGTTTTGGCAGGGGCTGTCCTCGCACATCAAGGACGAGTTAGCAGCCCACAATCTTCCTTCTACCCTGGATGCTCTTATCCTGTTGGCTACCCGGGTCAACATGAGGATTCAGGAACGTGCTCAGGAGGTTTGGCGGGAGAGACGTTTCCACAGACTGGTACCCCTGTTCTAGAGACCACTTTTTCCCCCTCCTGTTGCTCTACCTGAAGAACCTATGCAGGTAGGCAGAATCAAATTGTCCGAGCAGGAGAAACTGTGCAGACACTCTTCAGGTCTGTGTCTGTATTGCGGCCTTAAAGGCCATTTTGTGCGCCAATGTCCACAAAAGCCGAGAAACTTCAGCACCTAGGTTTTGTTGGAGAGACAACCCTAGGTGGGACGACGCCAAATGTCAAAGCCTCTCCCAAGTTATCTATTCCTCTGACCATCATCTCTGGAGAGACATTATACTGCTCCTCTGCCTATCTGGATTGCGGAGGAGCTGCAAATTTCATCCAGCAGGATTTAGTGGATCACCTACATATACCCACAGTTCTTCTAGAGAGACCTCTGCCTCAGTAAATGGACTACCATTGCCCGATCCTATTGTGTCTGTCCCTAAACCACTGACACTACAAATCGGAGTTCTCCACTCAGATTACCTTCCTCGTTCTACCTAAAGCAATCAACCCTGTTCTACTGGGCCTGCCTTGGCTTCGTCTACATGCTCTGGTTCTCAACTGGAGTTCCGGAGAGATGCACGTCATGACCAATAATTGGCTGGTGCGTCATCATTAGGGGACGGCATAGTCCGTTGCCTTGGGAACATGTATTCACACCACAAACGCTCGAGAGAATGCCTCTTGTTGTGTATCCATATTCCCGATGTCTCTGAGTTGCGAGAGGAGGGACTTCAATGTAGTTTTTGTCGATGGATGAAGGCGTAAGATGGGTGTGCGCTGCGCTGACCTGACATTCCAGGCTGGCGGTGTCGATGCGTTTCTCACTGGGAGGTTAGCAAATAATCGCCTTTCTAGTTATACACACCAATTTATGTCATGGGTGTAATTTAACAAGAAGGATGGGCGGATTAACTGGATTTATCAGGATAGGTAATTCCCCCTAACTCTGATGTCAGACGCCAGAAATAGGCATCGATATTTGAAACCCACACACTATGGGTGATTGATTCCTTGCCACTGCAAGCTTCTTTTTGTAGAAACGACAGCCACAAGTAACCTGTACCTGCACCTAGTGAACTCGGGTAGTGCTGGTCCTGGCCCATCTCCCCTGAGGAATTGTTTGGCCGAGAGGAAACGCGTCGGGAGAATTGCATTACGGAGAGAGGTTCCCCGATCCCCTTATATGTATACTATCCTGCATCTGAACGGGTAGGAGGGGTGGTGACCCCCACAATCTATAACCAAAATAGTCAACTGTATTAAGGAAGTGCAGGAGAAACTCTCTCTCTGAAAGCAAACAATATGTTTGTTTAACCCGCTACTGGGCAGATATTGTGCTGTCTATTTGCTGTTGAAAAATCTCCAAATAAGAAACGTTATGGATACAAGCTATACAAGACATAATGTTATCTACGATGATGACATGAATATATAGCATATGGAATCATTTTTTATGTATGTGCGTACCTTCAATTTTAATGAAACCTAGTAAAAGTTCTATTTTACATTTACAAGCTCTGGATCTATTTTATTTTCGTTCTACATAAAGCAATCAGCCCTGTTCTACTGGGCCTGCCTTGGCTTCGTCTACGCGCTCTGGTTCTCAACTGGAATTCCGGAGAGATCCTCCAATGAAGATCCAGATGCTTTAGACGTTGCCTCCACTGCCTCAATCACTCTCTGATCTACCATCACACTATGCTAGGTTTGCGGACGTCTTCAGTAAGAAGGAAGCAGAGACTCTTCCTCCCCATCGCATCTCCGACTGCTCTGGTGAGTTACTTCCTGATGCCTCACCACCTCGAGGTCGAGTTTATCCTCTCTCCCTGCCAGAGACTCTAGCCATGTCTGCCTACGTTATGGAGAACCTCGAGAGAGGATTCATCCGGAAGTCATCCTATTCAGCCGGAGCCGGATTCTTCTTCGTGACGAAGAAGGACGGATCTCTTCGTCCATGTATCGACTACCGGGGTCTGAACCAAATTACAGGTTAAATTTTACGGTTAAAAATAAGTATCTCCTACCGCTTCTCTTTCTATAGAATACATGGGGCCTAGGTGTTCACAAAGCTGGATCTACACGGAGCTTATAACTTGATCCATATCCGCAAAGGTGACGGGTGGAAATCCGCAGTTAACACTCGAGACGGCCATTACGAATATATCGTGATGCGCTTTGGACTATGTAATTCTCCAGCTGTGTTCCAGGAGTTTGGGAATTCAGTTTTCAGAGACCTGCTTTATGTCTGTGTGGTGATCTGTCTGGACGGCATCCTGATTTACTCACCTGATTTGATGACACATCGGAAGCATGTCAGCCAAGTTCTTTTGCAGATAAGAGGGAATCACCTATATGCTAAATTTGAGAAATGTGTGTTCGAGAGGAACTCTCTGCCCTTCCTAGGCTACATCATATCTGACTGTGGTCTCAAGATGTACCTACAATCGGCTCAACGGTTAAATTCACGCCAAGCCAGATGGTCGTTGTTCTTCGCCCGATTTCAGATTTTGCTTCACTTCTGTCCTGCAGACAAGAATGCGAAGGCTGACGCCCTGTCTCGCTCCTTCGAAACCAATGACTCTGAGGAGACCCCTCAATACATCGTAGATACTTCTAGGATTATTACTGATAACCCTCTGCAAATCAGAGAAATTCCTCCTGGAAAGACTTTTGTCCGTCTTGCTGACAGGAAGAGAATTCTCTGCTGGGGACACAACTAACTCTAAACTAGCTGGGCACTCCGGTGTCCATAAGACACAGGACTTGATAGCTTGTCACTATTGGTGGCCAACTCTGCCTGGGATGTTGCGGACTATGTCTCCTCATGTATGAACTGTGCCTCGAACCAATCTACCCACTCCTAACCTGCTGGCCTGCTACTACCTTTGTCTGTTCTGGATACCCCTTGGCAGCATATCACTAAGGACTTTATCACTGACCTTCCCCCTTCAGCTGGATGTACTACGATCAGTAGTAGTGGAACGTTTCTCTAAAATGGCACATTTTATTCCACTGACTGGTCTTCCGTCTGCTCCTCACCTGGCAAAACTGTTTATTTTGCACATCTTCCGGCTACACAGATTTCCTCACCATATTGTCTCAGACTGGGGTGCACAGTTTACATCCAAGTTCTGGAGAGCCCTGTGCAACCTGCTAGACGTAAAACTGGACTTCTCTTCTGCCTATCACCCACAGTCCAATGGTCAAGTGGAGAGAACCAACCAAATTGTAAAGAATTATCTTCGTCATTTTGTTTCCGTCCAACACCACAATTGGGTTCAACTCTTACCATGGTGGAATTCTTGTACAACAATCACACAAGTGAGTCTACTGCCTCTTTTCCTTTCTACATTGTGTACAGCCAGAATCCTCGAGTCCCTCTTCCTGTGCCAGCCATGACTCAGGTACCGGCAGCTAATTCTTCCTTTGAGTCTTTTATTCACATCTGGCAGCAAGCTAAGGCTGCGATTCTCCAAGCGATGGACTGCTTGAAAAAGCATGCAGATAAAAGAAGAAAATTTCCTCCTCAATTCCCTCCTGGAGCCAAAGTCTGGCTATCTTCAAGAAACATTAGACTCAAGATGCCTTCTCACAAATTTGCTCCCAGGTTGCTCGGTCCTTTCAAGTTTCTGCAATGGATATACCCTGTATCCTATAAACTTCGGTTGCCTCCTACGCTCAAGATTCCCAACTCGTTCCATGTGTCCCTCCTTAACCTGTGGTCCTGAACTGCTACAGTAAAGCTCTTGGTTCTGCAGTTGCTCCTAGTGGTTCTTCTGATGTAGTCGAGGTGAAGGAGATTCTGGACTGCAAGAGAGTAGGAGGAAGGTCTTTCTATCTGGTGGACTGGAAAGGGTTTGGTCTTGAGGAGAGGTCTTGCGAGGCAGAAGAGAACATTAATGCACCTACCCTCATTAAAAAATTACTCTTACGCTCTGGACCCAAGAAGAAGGGGCGTAAGGGGGGGTACTGTTATGACTGTGGCCACGGACCACTACTGGTCACCTTCAACGAACGGCCATGATCGCAGCCTTCTGGCCGTCTGCCAGCGTCTACCACACTGGAGACGCCAGCTTGTGCGGCCTTCCCATCCTGGACTGTGCTGTAGGGTGCGCTTGCATGCTAATCCCTGTGGTTAGTTATTGACCCTGTCTAGTGTTGGAGTCGTGCTGCGCCGCCTGCTGTTATACACCGAGTCCGGTGTCATCTGCCATCCCTGGTATCATCCGCCATGTTTTGCGCAACCTGCCATGCCTGTTGGTATACACCACGTCTGGTATCATCTGCCACTCCTGGTACCATCCGCCACATCTATCATCATTTGTGTCAGAGCCACTGCCATTGTCTGGACTATCTCAGGTAACCTTGTGCTACGAACTTTCTGTATAAGACTTTGCATAGACTGTGATTTGGCCGGCTGCCACTTTGCTATGGCGGAGCCGCCTAGTGGGTCCACATACCCCTAGATCGTGACAGGTTGTGTCAGCATGTGATAGCATGTGATAGGTCAGTCCCTTTGAGTCTTGAACTGTTCTGCTTCTTCTTGACGGCACAGTACATATTACAATAGGGATGATTTAAAGCTCCAAACCATACAATGCATATTTACAGCACATGGTCTTTATTGGTTTATACTGTACATAAAGACATATTTATACATACAGGTATATAAAGATATATATATATATATACAGACACACACACACACACACAGGCACATCAATACACAGACAGAAACACATACGAATACATAAAAGGCACATACACATGCAGGCCATATATACCCACGCAGGCACATATATACACATTACAGCTAATGTAGTAGATGTTACCTGCAGTCGTATGTCACACCATAGATAACACAGTGATAATTCTCTGATACAGATAATGTAGATGTTACCTGCAGTCCTATGTAACACCAAAGATAACACACAGTGGTAAGTCTTTGAGTATACGTAATGTAGTAGGTGTTATCTGCAGTCCTATGTGTCACGATCTGTGGGTATGTGAACCAACTGGGCGGTACCATGCCTAGTTCCCCTACCTTTTCCTTATACTAACGTCGATCTAATTGCTTTAGCGGCTACTCAAGGGAATAAGACTGTATAGTAAATAAAGGTAATATTTATTAACATACAGTAATCACTCTCATATGTATAATACAGTAACTAATCACAGTACAGTATAAACACGGTATCAAGATATTATACCGCCACCCACTTACATAAACATACACAGAATACAGTTACGTTACAACACAATAAACATAAGTTACTTGTGATTCTCACACGCTCTCTATCTCTATCCCACTCCCTCCTGAGAGAGAGAGAGAGAGAGAGAGAGACATGGTTTCCTAACAAAGCAGGGACATGCTAATTGTCCTGCTCTGCTTCCAACCGTATTCATGACCAGGGCTGTTGTAGTTACTATACATACACATATATATTATATATATGTGCATATATATATATATATATACACACATACACTGTATACATACATATTAGATATATATATATATATATATATATATATATATATATATATATATATATATGGACACTTCCTTTTACAATCCCCCTGTTGTCGGGGACTCGACAATGCAATTTGGGGAAGTGTTTGTGGGGTTCTATTTACCCCCTCAACCTCCCCGGTTACTGGTAATGGTCTGGGATGGAAGGAAGTATACTATTAGACCTAGATATTCGACATCAGCTATCTCCTCAAGGACACCTTCCCGCCAGTCCTCTGACTCTGGAGTCTAGTGTCCAAAGAAACGAAACCTCAAAGTTCACAGAATGAAGATGAAATTAAATCTCCTAGTCCATAGAACGAAGTTGAGATAAAACTCACAGTCCATAGAACGAAGCCTTGAAGCTCATCAGACGAAGTTGAAATGAAAACTTCATAGTCCATAGAACGGGGTTGAAATAAACTCACAGTCCATAGAACGAAGCCTCAAAGCTCATCAAACGAACAAAGCTCATTTGAAAACCTCAAAGTCCATGAACCGCAGATTTCTTGTTCTTTCTTGCTTGGAGTTTCTTCCTCTTAAGTGGCGTCAGCAGGTCTTTCCAGTGGCCGATCCAATTTTAGCATGCCGACCCGTGTAAGGCTACTTGTGCCCTCATATGGTCAGCCTTGGAATGGCTTAGCCCGCCTTTCGACAACCTTTTGTACTTGATCCATTACTTTTCCAACTTTTCCCAGCATCTTGATTGAAGACGAAACAATCTTTGTGGGCCGATATCCAGGTCTTCATCATGGCAGGTTATCATCCCCGAGGAGGAGGTGAGGTCTTGGTACCCAGGAATCTACTGTGGGGTGGAGCATCGCCTTCCATTTCCCCTCTGACATTCAATCCATCATCATATTGACTATACCTGTTCTCAGGTTGAGGTGGCAAATACCTACAAGGGTGTGTGAATACCTTACCTGTCCCTAAGGGTTCCTACACACTACTCAATCATACAAACAAAGTGAAAAATAACCAAACATACAAAAATATTCCCCCACCAACTATAGGTATATGTACATATTCATGCTCAAACAGCATCTCACACTACTCCATAAACATGTGCAAGGTACACATGTAAATGAGGTGACTACAGGCTGTAAATATATGCCCGCCTCCATGTACATACTCACTCGCTGTGGGACGGGCACGTCCTCACTGAGTATGCCTATGTTGCGGACACATATCAACACCTAGAATGTCTATATGTACACCTTGAAAATTTTGTACGACCCATTGATTAAGATTTACACTTTACAAATATATATATACACATACAATAATAAACAATTCTGGGTCGCAGGACTGTATCACTATGTCCTTAGACCCCGTCTACGAATGTATTCGTGGCTTTCTGCTTGACCTCGTTGTATTTGGTCAACCAGTCCTTTCATTCGTCGGTACACACAGAACAGTCCAACGTACATAATCGCCACAAGAGTGAGAAGGATTATCACTCGGTGGATGAGCAAGTTGAAGAAGGAAGTGGCCTTGGGACTATATCCGAACAAGCTCTCCCACCAAGACACTTCCGCGTCAAGGTTGTTCACAATTCCTGTGATCTTTTTAGTGTCATGTTCCAACTGAATAGTGGCTTGGTGTTGGGAATCTTTCAGTTTCTCCACGACATCCTCTTCCTCATTGAAGTCTAGCAGGAGATTTCTTAGTTCGATGCCAAACCCAAGAGGAATCGTCTGGAGTCTCACAGGGGTGTCTGGACGGATGTCGAGCCTTTTTTCAGGTGTCACCGGAGTTCTTCCCTTCTGATCTGACACATCAACGCCTAAAACGGGATTAAGGGTACAGAATGCTTCTGGGAGGAGTATGCCTCTTTCAGAGCAGTTAGTCGCGTGGCATTCTGCATTAGATACCAGCACCAATATCCTTGACCCATGTCTTGAGGAGGGCATTGGATTAGCCTTCATATCACAGGACCCCTTGGTATCCCAACACTGGTGTAGGTCAGGATATCCGAGGGGAGCTGTGGATGAAGCATTGTTTTTGTGGTTCCTCACAATTCTCAGGTTTGTAGAACTATATCCCTGTCTTACCAAACCCATTATCTTAAAATCAAGATATGGGTGTAATGCCAGGGTTACCTCCACCTGTCCAAAGTTTCCTAACTCCAGTTAAACACAAAAGAATCAGCCATACTGTCCAATGGTTGATTCTCCAGTTGTTTTCCTTGAGTGGTATTCTAATTATGCATTATAAATACAGGCAGCACCCATATAGTATAAATACATTTTACTGATAACCAGGGATATACCACAATAGAATATGTGAAAGAACCACAAAATAAAAACACAAATGAAAACAAACGGACAACTGGGGACAAACACAACAGACCATAAACAACCATTACAGACGTAACACCTGACTGAACATGCAATTTATGGCCAACTTCCTAAACTCCTCCCTATTTGTGGTCGGTCATTTAGACCCTTAAAGAGGCTCTGTCACCAGATTTTGCAACCCCTATCTGCTATTGCAGCAGATAGGCGCTGCAATGTAGATTACAGTAACGTTTTTATTTTTAAAAAACAAGCATTTTTGGCCAAGTTATGACCATTTTTGTATTTATGCAAATGAGGCTTGCAAAAGTCCAAGTGGGCGTGTTTAAAGTAAAAGTCCAAGTGGGCGTGTATTATGTGCATACATCGGGGCGTTTTTACTACTTTTACTAGCTGGGCGTTCTGACGAGAAGTATCATCCACTTCTCTTCAGAACGCCCAGCTACTGGCAGTGCAGACACAGCCGTGTTCTCGAGAGATCACGCTGTGTCGTCACTCACAGGTCCTGCATCGTGTCGGCACCAGAGGCTACAGTTGATTCTGCAGCAGCATCAGCGTTTGCAGGTAAGTAGCTACATCGACTTACCTGCAAACGCCGATGCTGCTGCAGGATCAACTGTAGCCTCTGGTGCCGATGTGTCCTCGCTCGTCCGACACGATGCAGGACCTGTGAGTGACGACACAGCGTGATCTCTCGAGAACACGGCTGTGTCTGCACTGCCAGAAGCTGGGCGTTCTAAAGAGAAGTGGATGATACTTCTCGTCAGAACGCCCAGCTAGTAAAAGTAGTAAAAACGCCCCGATGTACACACATAATACACGCCCACTTGGACTTTTACTTTAAACACGCCCACTTGGACTTTTGCAAGCCTCATTTGCATAAATACAAAAATGGTCATAACTTGGCCAAAAATGCTCGTTTTTTTAAAATAAAAACGTTACTGTAATCTACATTGCAGCGCCGATCTGCTGCAATAGCAGATAAGGGTTGCAAAATCTGGTGACAGCCTCTTTAAGTACGTGGCGGAGCACATAAGGCTGTAAGGAGACTCTTGTGCAGCCATTTTGTCTAAACCCACGTTTTGTTGTGACGTGGCCATTTTCTATTGCCATTCACTGGGCTTTCCATGGTTGCTTATGCCGTGGCAGTTCCTTGCAATATGTCCCATCTGACCACATTTAAAGCATTTAACAGGACCACATTTCTTAGTACTCAAAGACTCGCAGTACTTCGCAATATGGCCTGATCCGGCACATGCAAAACATTTAACAGTACATGCTCTGCTGGACTTAGGGCAGTCAGCAGTGCATGATCTCTTAAAGTTCTGCATGGCTAGGGACGCACTTCTAAATATCGTACGCTTACATCTGCGTAACACTTTCGTAACAATGTTACCTTCAGGTTTCTGGATGGGATCATGATTTGTGACATCTGATCCATCACTCTTACTACTCCCCCCTTTTTGCCCTGTAGAGGGCAAACTTACAGCGGAATCAGGCCTTGAAAAAGACAAGGCCGGTAACATTTTTGAGAAATCTTTTATGATGTTTTGCATACTGGCAACCAATTGTGACCTAGCAGCAAGCTCATCATTCAACTTGGCAATGATCGCATCCGTAGATGCTGCCTTAACCTTAAACGCATTGATCACAGCATAAGACCCAGTCAGCCGTGCATCAATATCATCACCACGATTTCTCAAATCTATCACCTGCGATTCCAGCATGCAAATTTGCTGATCTCTACATTGGGCATTCTCTGCCAGTTGTGTCTGCAAATCACAAACCTGCTTCACATTGTTGACACAACAATGGCAGTGAAAATTTGGGGAATCACTCTTCATTTCTGAGTGATCAGGTTTCCACGTCTCCTCATACACACAGATAAGTTTAGCGAGCATGTGGAGACGTTTGGAGGTTTTGTTAAGAACACTCCTCTTGCTAATACACAACTTATCATGTGCATAAGCCTCGTCCAGCAGAGTGGACCACAGCATTCCTGCTGACTTGTATGTCGTGGGTGTTACTGGATTAAATTTACTGTGTTTGGAGAGGTGTTTAAGTGTGGAGAAGTCCATACTCACTGTTGCAGAAGTCATCTCCGTCTGCGTTGTCCTCCTTTTCACCCGCTGTTTTGAAAAAGGTCCTTTTCTTCCGGAACGCCTTTTCCCGATCAGCTGGACTTCACCGATAGAACACCGACGTTGATACTTCTGCAAACTCTTTTGTATAAGTTGCTCGCTCGCCCGACGATTCGTCGCCGTAGAGCAGCATGCCGCAAAGCAAAATAAAAGACGTTAATACCTCAGAAAATAAAACAAAAAACAATAGGTTCGCTGATCAATTGTATCCTGTACCAAGCCTTAAATAAAACTGTGTTACTCGTCTGAACTTCAAAAAGGTTTAGGCGCACAGCATAACACGACACTACACCGTGTACGTACGTTACCTGTCCACGCCTCGCCGCCTATCTGCAGTTCACGTTTTAACACAATTTTATTGTACAAAAATACAGAAATAAATTGACAACAGTTCGGGCTGGCTGGCCAACAGGATACCAAGTCAATGTCTATAGTTCGAATAAGGGTACCTGTGGTAATTCAGACAGTAGCGATGCTAGGCTCGGATAGGACCTTGGCAGCAGGCAGACACCAGGTGCGGTGTAACACGGAAGGTGAAGTATACGGCACAACATGACTCCAACTCTCAATGGCACAGAAACAAGGTAGCACAAGATACAGGATACTGGTATCAGGTACGGGAACACTGAGAACTGGAAAACACTAAGGGACCATTTGCAAAGACTAACACGGGTAAACACAATGCTCAAGCAATGAAGGAAGGGACAGGACCCTTCTTATAGTCCAGGGTGAGTATGGGCTAATTACATGTTTAATTCATGTGCGCACGCTGGCCCTTTAAGGCCGGGCGCGAGCGTGCGTATGCACCCTACGGGACACCACAGAATGAAGCGCAAGTGAGCGCTGGCATCTCCTGAGGAGGTGATGTGGGCCAGCGATCACAGATCCATAGCTGCGGCCTTCGGGAGATGAGCAATCACACACACGCACGCACGCACGCACGCACGCACGAATATATACATACATACTGGAATACACACACACACATATATATAAACACACACACACACACACACACACACACTTACAATCTCCCCTTGCAGACAGGATCACGGGCTTCTTGCAGGACGGGCTGCAGGAGAAGCTTCCTCATCTTCTCTTGCTCCTCGGCTCCTGTTTACCCTGTGTGTGTAACGAGGAGCTGAGGACAGAGCAGAGCTCAGTGGCGCCCCCTACATGCTGGGAGGGTGCAGAGCACAGCTCAAGTGCAGAGCTGTCTTAACAAAGTGGGTGGCCACACTTCTCTCTTCACTCCAGAAACCAGATATTGTCCCAGAATTTTTAGTAAATCTGTCACAGGACTCCTTTTACTTAGCAAATCACGTAGGAGGAACTCCGTGCCAATGGTTCCTATTGCAGCCGGGGACCACACGTCTGCCAACAGTGTATGCCTAAAAAGCCCTGCCAAAGACAAGGTCTAACAGAATGCCTGTAATTTTTCCACTTTTAGGCAAAATACAGAAGTATTGCAGTGTATTATAAAAGCGATCAAACGATCGCATAGGAAAGTCCCATAGTGGGACTAAAAAAAAAAAGATTAATAAAGTTTAGAATTAATATATTAAAAATCTCAAGTAAAAATAATCAACCCATTAAATATGCTTTATAATGAAAAAAAACAAAACCATAAAAAAGAGAGTTAATAGCATAATTCAGAGAAGACTGGCCAGACTGACAATAGGTCATCTAAGGAAGATGAGGTCAAACTTTGGCATAACCCATATGAATACTTGATATCTGCCTGCTTTGTGTGGAGAATTGTGTGGAGAAGGTTTTGTTTATTAGTCTCTTAACTCCTTCCTGCCACAGCCACTTTTGGACTAAATGACAGAGCCCCATTTTTAAAATCCTAAAGTGTCAATTTATGAGGTAATAACGTTAGAATGCTTTTCTCAATCCAAGCGATTCTGAGATTGTTTTCTGGTGACACATTATTGGACTTTATGTCAGGGGTAAACTTTGATTAATAAATGTATTCCTTATTTGTGAAAAACACCAACATTTTGAGAAAATTTGCATTTTTCTAAATTTAAATGTATCTGCTTATAAGACAGATAATTATTCCACACAAAATAGTTGCTAATTAACATTTCCCATATGTCTACTTTATTCTGGCAATGTTTTTTGAACTTTTTATTTTTGCAGGACGTTACAAGGCTTATAAGTTTAGCAGCAATTTCTCATATTTTTAAGAAAATTTCAAAAGCCTATTTTTTTTTTAGGAACCAGTTCAGTTCTGAAGTGACTTTAAGGGGCCTTTATATTAGAAACCCCCATAAATCACCCCATTTTAAAAACTGCACCACTCAAAGTATTCAATACAACATTTAGAATGTTTCTTAACCCTTTAGGCGATTTACAGGAATTAACCCCTTCCCGCTCCTTGACGTACTATTACGTCATGGCAGCTGTATCGTTCGCGCTCCATGACGCGGCTTTTTAGGGGTTAAGCTGCCATCGCCGGCCTGCTACGCCATAGCGGCCGGCGATGGTGACTATGTCAACCGGACACCAAACAATGGCGTCCGGCTATGCCATAGACGGAAGCCTAGTGGGTCCTGACAACGTCAGGACCCACTATGCTTGCTGTCAGTGAGTAGCTGACAGTTCTAATACACTGCACTACGCATGTAGTGCAGTGTATTAGAATAGCGATCAGGGCCTCCTGCCCTCATGTCCCCTAGTGGGACAAAGTAATAAAGTTAAAAAAAAGTTAAAAAAAGATGTGTAAAAATAAGAAAATAAAAGATTTAAAAGTAATAAAAGTAAAAATCCCCCCTTTTCCCTTATCAGTCCTTTATTATTAATAAAAATATATAAACAAACAAATAAACTATACATAATTGGTATCGCCGCGTCCGTAACGGCCTGAACTACAAAATTATTTCATTATTTATCCCGCACGGTGAATGCCGTAAAAGAAAATAATAATAAACCGAACCACAATCACAATTGTTTGGTCACTTCACCTCCCAAAAAATGAAATAAAAAGAGATCAAAAAGTCGCATGTACCTAAAAATGGTACTGATCGAAACTACAGTTCGTTACGCAAAAAATAAGTCCTCGGACGGCTTTATTGATTGAAAAATAAAAACGTTATGGCTCTTAGAATAAGGTAACACAAAAAGTGAATGATTGTTTACAAAACGTATTTTATTGTGCAAACACCATAAGACATAAAAAAAACTATAAACATCTGGTATCGCCGTAATCGTATCGCCCCGCAGAATAAAGTGAATGTGTCATTTATAGCGCACGGTGAACGCTGTAAAAAAAAAAGAAAATAAAAGCAATAGTAGAATTGCTGTTTTTTAGTCACTGCGCCACCTAAAAATAGAATAAAAACTGATCAAAAAGCCGCATGCACCCCAAGAAAACTACAATGGATTCCTCAAGGGGTCTAGTTTCCAAATTGGGGTCACTTTTGGGGGGTTCCCAATGTTTTGGCACCACAAGACCTCTTCAAACCGGACATGGTGCCTAATAAAAAAGAGGCCTCAAAATCCACTAGGTGCTCCTTTGCTTCTGAGGCCGGTGCTTCAGTCCATTACCGCACTAGGGCCACATGTGGGAAAACTGCAGAATCTGGGCAATACGTATTAATTTGCGTTTCACTGATAAATCCTTTTGTGTTATAAAAAAAATGGTATAAAGAGGATTTTCTGACAAAAAAAAAAATGTAAATTTCACCTCTACTTTGCTCTAAATTTTTGTGAAACACCTAAAGGGTTCATAAAGTTTCTAAATGCTGTTGTGAATACTTTGAGGGGTCTAGTTTCTAAAATGGGGTATTTCATAGGGGTTTCTAATATATGGGCCCCTCAAAGCAACTTCAGAACTGAACTGGAACCTAAAAAAATAAATAAATGAGGCAATACTTCGCTTCTTACATTATACTGATAATGAGCCGTGCCCACCCCGAGATAACCCCAGTTTTGACCGTTTGTATTAATGGAGACCCCTATTAGACCGTTCCAGTGCCCGGTTTTCCCAAGCATACACCCCCGAGAAGTGTATTTCTATTGATGAGTCCCTGGTAAATTTTAAAGGGAGGGTTCAATTCCGCGAGTACCTGCCGGGTAAGAGGGCAAGGTATGGCGTGAAGATGTATAAGCTGTGAGAGTGCATCAGGGTATACCTACAGATTTAGGATATATGAAGGAAAGGCCACCCCCAAACCAGACTGCATCCTGGACTACAATAGGTACATGGGAGGGATGGACTTGTAAGATCAAGCCCTGAAGCCCTACAGCGCTATGCGGTGTGGTATAAGAAGCTGGCCGTGCACATCATACAGATGGCTTTGTACAATGCGTACGTGCTACGTCGATGTGCAGGCCAGACGGGAACTTTCCTGGAATTTCAAGAGGTGATTATCAAGAACCTAATCTTTAGGGACCAAGAAGGGGGGGCACCCAGTACTTCTGGAAGCGAGGCCACACGCATCGTACCAGGGCAACACTTTCCAGGAGAAGTTCCCCAAACTGGCAAGAAGGGAAAAAGTCAAAAGAGGTGCAAAGTCTGCTATAAGAGGGCGATAATGGATGACACAATATATCATTGTGACACGTGTCCCGAATAACCAGAGCTCTGTATGAAAGAGTGTTTTAAAATTGATCATACATCCCTTGGTTTATAATTTACCCCAATTTTACTTACCCTGATGCACTCCACACAGCTTATCCCCCCTCGTCTTTCCCCTCTGAGCCCTGCTGTGTGCCCAGGCAGCTGATAACAGCCACATGTAGGGTATTGCCATACCCGGGAGAACCCACATTACAGTTTATGGGGTGTAGGTCTCCGGTCAAAATGCTCACTACACCTCTAGATGAATGCCTTAAGGGAGTCGTTTTTAAAACGGGGTCAGTTCTTGCGGGTTTACACTGTACTGGTACCTCAGGGGCTTCTGCATACATGACTTCGCACTAGAAAATCCCCAGTAGGCCAAATGGTGGTCCTTTCCTTCTGAGCCCTCCCATGGGCCCAAACGGCAGTTTATCACAACAAATGGGGTATTGCGGCACTCAGAACAAATTGCGCAACAGAATGGGGTATTTTGTTTCTTGTGAAAATAAGAAATTTTCAGCCAAAACTACATATTATTTGAAAAAAATAATTTTGTTTTCATTCCCAGCCCAATTCAAATAAGTTCTGTGAAAAAACTATGGGGTCAAAATGGTCACAACACCCATAAATGAATTCCTTGAGGGGTGTAGTTTCCAAAATGGGGTCATTTGTGGTTGGTTTCTATTGCTTTGATACCTCTGGGGCTCTGCAAATGCGACATGGCACCAGAAAACCAATCCAGCAAAATCTGGACTCCAAAGAACACACAGCGCTCCTTTCCTTCTGAGCCCTCCCATGGGCCCAAACGGCAGTTTATCACCACAAATGGGGTATTGCCGCACTCAGGACAAATTGGGCAACAAAATGGAGTATTTTATTTCTTGTGAAAATAAGAATTTTTGAGCTAAAATGACATATTATTGGAAAGAATATATATTTTTTAATTCCCAGCCCAATTCAAATAAGTTCTGTGAAGAAACTATGGAGTCTAAATTGTCACATTACCGATAAATGAATTCCTTGAGGGGTGTAGTTTCCAAAATGGGGTCACTTTTGGTGGGTTTCCATTGCTTTGATACCTCTGAGGCTCTGCAAATGCGACATGGCACCCGAAAACCAATCCAACAAAATCTGGACTCCAACAAACATATAGCGCTCCTTTCCTTCTGAGCCCTCCCATGGGCCCAAACTGCAGTTTACACCACAAATGGGGTATTGCCACACTAAGGACAAATTGGGCAACAAAATGGGGTATTTTGTTCCCTGTGAAAATAAGAAATTTTGATCACAAATGACATTTTATTGGAAAAAATTACACTTTTTCATTTCACAGCCCAATTCAAATACGTGCTGTGAAAAAACTGTGCGGTCAAAATGGTAACAACAACCCTAAATGAATTCCTTGAGGGGTGTAGTTTCCAAAATGGGGTCACTATTGTGGGATTCCTACTGTTTTGGCACCTCAACACCTCTTCAAACCTGGCATGCTGCCTAAAATATATTCTAATAAAAAAAGAGGACTCAAAATGCACTAGGTGCTTCTTTGCTTCTAGGGCTTGTGTTTTGGTCCACGAGCGCAGTAGGGCCACATGTGGGACATTTCTAAAAACTGCAGAATCTGGACAATACGTATTTAGTAGTGTTTCTCTGGTAAAAACTTCTGTGTTACAGAAAAAAAATGAATACAATTGAAATTCTGCAAGAAAAATGAAATTTGCAAATTTCACCTCCACTTTTCTTTAATTCCTGTGAAATGCCTGAAGGGTTAAAAAACTTTCTAAATGCTGTTTTGAATACTTTGAGGGGTCTAGTTTATAAAATGGGGTGTTTTATCAGGGTTTCTAATACATAGGCCCCTCAAAGCCATTTCAGAACTCAAGAGGTACCTTAAAAAAAAGGCTTTTGAAATTTTCTTAAAAATATGAGAAATTGCTGTTTATGTTCTAAGCCTTGTAACGTCCAAGAAAAATAAAAGAATGTTCAAAAAACGATGCCAATCTAAAGTAGACATATGGGAAATGTGAACTAGTAACTATTTTGGGTGGTATAACCGTCTGTTTTACAAGCAGATGCATTTAAATTCTGAAAAATTCAATTTTTTCAAACTTTTCTCTACATTTTGCAATTTTTCACCAATAAACACTGAATATATCGACCAAATTTTACCACGAACATGAAGCCCAATGTGTCATGAGAAAACAGTCTCAGAATCGCTTGGGTAGGTTTAAGCATTCTGACGTTATTACCACATAAAGTGAAATATGTCAGATTTGAAAAATGGGCTCTGAGCCTTAAGGCCAAAACTAGGCTGCGTCCTTAAGGAGTGAGGAAAGTGGAGAGGAAATTTGCAAATTACATTTTTTTTGCAGAAATTCCATTTTAATAATTTTTTTTCTGTGACACAGACGGTTTTACCAGAGAAACACAACTGAATATGTATCGCCCTGATTCTGCAATTTTTAGAAATATCCCATATGTGGCTCTAGTGTTCTACTGGACTGAAACACAGGCCTCAGGAGCAATAGAACACCTAGAGGATTTGACGGCTTTTTTTTTTTTTAGATTATATTCTAGGCACCATGTCAAGTTAGAAGAGGTTTTGTGGTGCCAAAACAAATGAAACACCACAAAAAAAAAGACCCCATTTTGGAAACAACACCCAACAAGGAATTCATCTAGAGGTGTAGTGAGCATTTTAACCTCCAGTTGTTTTCATAGATTTTATTAGAATTCGGCAGTGAGAATTAAAAATTACATTATACAGAGCAGGGTTCAGAAGGGAAGGAGTGCCATTTGGCTTTTGGAGCGCAGATTTTGCTGGATTGATTTCTCGGCACCATGTTGCATTTGTAAAGCCCCTAAGGTACCAGTACAGTGGGAACCCCCCAAATGTGCCTGCATTTGGCAAACTACACCCCTCGAGAAATTCGTCTAGGGGTGTTTTGACCCTACAGGTGTTTCATATATTTCATTAGAATTGGGCAGTGAAAATGAAATTTATTTTTTTCCAATAAGATGTTGATTTTTCATTTTTTCAACAAATAAAGGAGAAAAAGCACCCCAACATTTGTAAAGCAACTTCTCCTGAGTACGGAAATACCGCATATGTGTCTCAAAGTGTGATCTGGGCACACAGCAGGGCTCATAAGGGAAGGAGCTCCATTTGGCTTTTGGAGCGCATGTTTTGCTGGATTGAAGTCTCTGCACTATGTCACATTTAAAAGCCCCTAAGGTACTATTACAGTGGAACCCCCCCAAAAGTGACTCCATTTGGGAAACTACACCCTTTTAGGTATTCATCTAGGGATGTAGTGAGCATTTTGACCCCCAAAGGTGTTTCATAGATTTCTTTATAATTGGGCAGTGAAAATTAAAAATTCAATTTTTTCCCAATAAGATGTCGATTTAGCTCAAAATTGTTTCATTTTCTCAATAAATAAAGGCGAAAAAGCACACCAACATTTGTAAAGCAACTTCTCCAGAGTACAGAAATACTCCATATACGGTCATAAACTGCTGTTTTCACACATGGCAGGGATCGGAACGAAAGGAGCGCCATTTGGCTTTTGGAGTGCAGATTTTGCTGGTTTCGTTTTCAGGCGCCATGACGTATTTGAAGAGCCCTTGAGATACCAGAACAGTGGAAACCCAAACAAATTACCACATTTTGGAAACTACACCCCTCAAGGAGTTTTTTAGTGCTATAGTGAGCAATTTGACCCCACAGGTGTATCATACAGTGGGCCATACAAAAAAAAATATTACCTTTATTCAAAGAAAATATTGCTTTAGCCCCAAATTCATTATTTTCACAAGGGGTTAAAGGAAAAAAAGCACCCACATTTTGTTACGAAATTTCTCCAGAATACGGCAATACTCCATATGTGGTCATAAACTGCTGTCTGAGTACATGGCAGGGCTCAGAATGTAAAGAGCACCATGCAACATTTGAGGCCTACTATGGTGGCATTTACTGACCTGTGTCATGAAAAGAGAGGGTCTGGGGGTTAAAATATTAGAAACCCCAATACAATGACCCCATTTTAGAAACTACACCCCTGAAAGAATCCATCTAGTGGTGCTGTGTACATTTTTGACCCCACATGTGTTTCATGGAATTTATTAGAATTGGGGCATAAAAATGGAAAATCTATTTTTTTCAATAATTTGTTGCTTTAGGCCAAAATTCGTAATTTTAGTTAGGGGTAATAGGAGAAAAATCACCCCACAATTTGTTACAGTATTCCTCCCGAGTACAGCAATACCCCATTTGTGGTCATAAACTGCTGTTTGGGCACCTGGTAGGGCTCAGAAGTTAAAGAGCACCATGCAACATTTGTGGCCTACTATGGTGGCATTTACTGCCCAGTGTCATAAAACAGTGTCAAAATATTAGAAACCCCAGAAAAGTGACCCCATTTTGGAAACTAAACCCCTCAAAGAATTATTCTAACGGTATAGTAAGAAATTTTAGACTGTAAAGTAACACCTGTCAAGGTATTCATCTAGGGGTAAAGTGAGAATTTTTAATTTGTGAAGTGACTCCCCTCTAGGTATTCATCTAGGGGTATAGTGAGAATTTTTAATTACTTTAATTTAAGTAAGGGAGGATCACCAGGAAAACCCGCAATGGAGGGAGAATAAATGGCAGGTTCCACTACCAACCTACCCCACCATTCCATAAAATCCAGCCCAAAAAATAAATCAAAGGCCTCAGCAAAAAATATTTGCTGAGACAACGAATCTCACTTGGATTCATTCTTCTTACCCAGATTTGCAACCTAGGTGAGATAGACACTCCCTCGGGTTCTTGGTATAGTGAGAATTGTTAGTTTTGTTTTATTTATTTTTTACAAATTTTAAGGGCTGGTCATTAAAAAAAAAAAAAAAATTGTCATGGCCATTATGGGAGACAGAAAAGGTAGATAATGAATAAATAAATAAAAAATCCAAGGAGGTGTGATATATTTTGTAACATTGTTTCAAGCACAGGCCGGGCTTTGTGGGACACATCTCACATTTGTATGTGGTGTCCTTACGAATGCCTTGCTTGGCGCAAACCTGCCATTTTTTGGGGGTTTCTGTTTTTTCTTAGTGGGGGGGATTTCTGTGGGGAAATGCTGGCCGGGAATTATCCTGCTGACGGAAGGATCAGATGAACTGCCCTCCCCTTCCTGGTCAGCAAATATCAGGGCCTTGATTACTTCTTCCTGAAATTGCAGTAAAGTATCTGCAGAGGACAAAGGCATCGTATAAAGCAATCTGTGTAAGATGGACAGAAAGCTATTTATACCACATCTTTGTCTTGCGCATGGCACTGATCAGGCAGGTCAACGCCACCCATATAATTATTGTACTCCTGTATACAAAATGGTTTAGGGATTTGGGTGGTGGATCTGCGTACAGGGCTGCAGCTACTGTCATGAATGCTGGTCAGTATAAGTACGTCCCTTTTATCCTTATATTTTAGGAGCAGCAGATTGACGCTGCTGACAGCCCTGCTCTCTCCTAATTTTATTGTTTGACCCAGCAAAGTTTTGGGGAGGCCCTTCTGATTTTTGCGGATTGTTCTGCACGCCAATGTGGATCTGGATGAGAGAACTTTTAGCAATGAGACACTGGTGTAAAATTAGTCCAGATATAGATGATATCCTTTTGCCGAGCAAAGGATGAATAAGGTCTCATACAATTCTTGCACTAATCCCTAGGATTCTGGTGGATCTATATAGGAGTCTTTCCCCTCATAAACTCTAAAAGAGTGGGTGTAACCGGTGGCACTCTAACATAACATAAAGTTTAATGCCTTACCGGGCTCTTTTCTTGGTAGATACTGCCTGAAATGTAGCCTACCTTTGAAGCTCACTAGTGACTCATCCATTGCAATGTTTTGTTGGAGGTATAAAATTGGGAAAAACTTTGGGAGTAGTGGGCAATTAATGGTCTAATTTAATCGAGCCTATCAAAATTTGGGTTCTGTGGGGGTGGGAGGTGATTATTGTCGTAGTGCAGGAACTTTAGGATAGCTTCAAATTGCATCCTTCTCATTACTGAGTGGTAAAGGGGAGTGTTATATAAAATATCAGGGGACCTATAGTCTCTAATGCTTGTTTTTTTTTTTACGAGACCAAAGCTTAAAATATAAGCCCCAAAACTTTCCCAAATCCGCTGTGTATGTGGGGGTCCAATTTTGGTCTCTCCCTTAAAAAGAGTCGGGGTTCTTGGAGATGAACTGATCCGCATATATGTTGGTCTGCTGCACCATTAAATCTAAAAGGATGTCAGAAAAAAAGTTTTAAATAATCAATGGGGCTGAAACCTGTAGTGCAAATTTGATTGCCTGAGGGGACTACAAATTCAGGCACCTGGGGGCTTTAATTGTCCACAGCTACACATGTCAGCTCAGGCAGAGCAGGACCTTTGTCTCTTCTGCGTGGACGGGGGGGCCCAGACTCTGAGTCACTTGATATGGACGAAGATGACAGCTTGAACTGTGCTTCACACTCGCTTGCACTGTCCGTATCGGAGCATAACATTTGATATGCTTCCTCGGCTGTTAAGACTCTTCCGGCCACATTGGGGGATTTTAGAATAGTATACTAAATGCTGCACCCAAATTGCAACAACTAAGTAAAAACTAATTTTTACTTTTTATTTTTTATACTTTTTTATTTAACTTTTTTTTTTCCAACTTTTTTTTAACAAAAAAAAAAACACCGCTACTCCCAAGTGAGCAGTGAGAGGACCTGTGACCCTGCTGTATTTAACGAGTAAGGTTACCCTACCTACCAGGTTAAATATCTAGATGAGATCTAACAGGCGAGGGCGACCAGGTACTGCGACAGGTGATGGCTGGGCACAGATCACAGCATGGTAGAAGGGCACTGTGGGTGACTGAACTGAAATATATGATGGCCAGTGGGCACCAAAAGTGTGATCACTAGTCAGTGGGCAGATTGCTGGGTTTTGGTATTTTTTCTTTCACTCTCATAAACTGTCAGCCGTCTCTGACAAGCTCTCTGACAGAACTGAGTTTGTCAGAGACGGAGATGCCGGCAAATCAAGCCTCCTGCGCTGTGATTGGCCAGTCAGTACTGATTGGCCAATCACAGCGTTTGCCGGCATGGGACCATACTGATAGTTACTGTGCAGTGAGTCCTGCTCGGCAACTGTCTATGACAGTTGCGATCGGGACGCTGTCACCGTGTCACTTAACACGGTGACAGTTTAAAGCTTGGACGTGACTGTACGCCCAATTGCGGGAAAGCACTTGCAATCTGGACGTACAGTCACACTTAATCGCAGGAAGCAGTAAATTACTAAATGTGCAGCACTTAATAGGCATACTGTAGCTTACCTGAGTATTGTTGTAAAACATGTACATCCACTTATGACCACAGTCTATCCATCTTCTTAAGGGCGGACACTGAAAGCATAGGACCCTTGTGCAAGAAATGTGTTTGGTCCGCTCTCGCTTTAATGCCAATAAATCACACAAAGCTTACACACCACTCACTTGCTTGATACATGCTTCAATTGCAGTACTCACATCCCCCAGTTACACTATGGACACATGTTGCAAACACTTTAGTTACAAAGATGCCCCACACATTCATGATACATGTTGCACACGCACCAATCACACGCTGTACACGCAAACTGGAATATATTTAAGTGACACATAACTATTACACAAACACAGTAGTGAATACTTACCAGATTTCTTTTGACCAGTGCTGACCCCTGCAGAATCAATGCAGGCAGGACTCAGGGTCGCTTCTCCTGCTGAGAAGAAGCCCTTCCTTCAATGCAGTGAGCTCCACTCACTAGAAAAAGCCCCACTTCCCTCTAGGCCCCAGGTCACAGCTCCATTGATTCGAATAGTGAGAAGCTAAACACTCTAACGGATGAGCATTGCGTTCTTTACTTGATCCAAGACTTTCTCTCTGCATAGGCAAATCTCAAACCAGGGCAACTTGCTCTGGGGCAAATGCTCCTCCACCAATTATACTAGCATTAAAGGGGTTGTCTCATAAAAACACACCCTGTCCATATACCCTATTAGGGCATTTTAATGTCATAAAGGGGGTATCCTTTCAAGTACATTATACTTATTCCGAGTTTCAACTTGTATTATAGTCCACAGTTGCATACTCAATTATGCGGGCTTTAGTGCTTAAGTCTGACAGCACTGTGCCCCTTTGTCTTTTGACCCAGAGATCTAAGAATTTCCAAGTATGGTGCCAAAATCTCCCATTCACTGCCAAAGATCTCTGATTTAGAAGATGAGTGGGCATGGCCCTAGGAAGAGTGTAGGTGAGAGAAGATCAGAGGGCGCAGACCCCTACCCATAAGCTATGAAATATATTTTACATTTTAGTTTCATTTTTAATGTCACGTGTAAACTAAATGTTTCTTTTTAATTGACAAAATTTATTTTGTAACTTATTTATAAACTTTGTATACACAATTCATGACAATGTTCCAGAATAATGTGACTGTCTACAATTTTTTTGAAAAAATACAATATTGTCAAATTGCAATTTGTAAACACAATTTTCAACTAGTTTTGATATAAAGCTTGTTATTTAATTGTTTTTTGTTGTCCTGAATTTGAAGTCTTCATGTCATGGTGGAAATTGATATTAAATTCTCCACGTTTCATCCACTGCCTAAGAAAATTTACTTTTAAACCCTGTTATTTCATCTCTGTGGGCACTATATATGCAATGTTCATTCTGTAGTTATATTTGGTCAGTTAACATTGAAAAGAGATGATATTTATTTTTAACTTTTAAAGGGGTTATAAATCTTGTTAAAAAGAAATACGTTTGGCCATGAAATAAAATAGATGTTAATTTGTAATTTTTTTTTTAATTCAATTAAATCTTCTTTCTATTTTCCAAATTTTTATAAAAGTTTTGAAAAAATCTATTTAACAATAATTGTTTTTGTGTAGCAAACAAGAAAAAGTTGCAGAAAGTGCATATAAAACCAAACTCCCTTTCCAAACACATGTGACACCGACAATTTTTTTAGTTATAATCAATGTAATATTACAATATATTCTGGAAACATATATAATATAGATAAGAGATCGTTCGGCGATTTGTAGTTGTAATTTACAATGTTATTTATTCAGAATACGGTCTAAAATCAGCAAATGGCCAGGTTAAGGGGTTTACCTATATCTGAAAATGTCTAAAAGGCTTCGACCAATCACATTCATTGTTACTTAGCAGTGTAGTTAAAGTCACATCACAGACCAATCAGGAGTCAACATGTAGCAGGAAGCAGATACATTTTGTATGGTAAGAGATATTAAGAAAATAACCATTATAGTAAAGAAAGGAGGAGACCTCCAGCTCACCAGTAGTTGCGTCTCCAGACACCTCGCACGGATCCCCGCTACGGCCAGCGGTAGGTATATCAGGAAAAAGAAAGAGAAAATCCAGCGCTGTGTTTGATTAAAAAGGAAAATTGTTCCCAATTTTATTGAAAAAATGGTTAAAAGTTACACGGAGACGCAGTCTCAGGGTGTATATATAGCGGGCTGGATGACCTTGGCCTACGCGTTTCGAGCAAGCGTGTTGCTCTTAATCATGGCAAAAAGGATATGAGTGCCCCCAATGCTGTGTCTGCTTTATATACAAAGCAAACTACTATTCCAGAGTCAGCATAGGCTGACATTGATTGATAATTAATTCCGCAGGTGGAAACTTTAACCCATGTAGTGAACATGGGTGGAGTGTGTTTTCGTTACTTTGTATAACATGGTAAATTGGCTCTAAGTATCAGCGATCCACTGGTTGGTTTTTTACAAAACCAGAGCACTAATATAATGCTCTGGTTTTTCAGATCGTATTTGTTGAACCTTGGATCGTTTGATATTGATTTTATTATGAGTACTGGCCAGAAATACAAATTGAGACAGTCAGCGAACAGAAAATAGACTCAGCATAAAGGGGGCAAACATATATTAAACATTCCAAATATATAACAAGCGAAATAAGAATAAAAGTAAAAATGAATACAGATATAAAAAGACATTTACAGATCATGATCTAGTAATCTAGCTTCTAATATATCTGAATCACATTAGGATATAAACAAAAACAACAAGACATCCGCTTGTATATAATATTTAAACAGAACATTGTATTGGCACATGTGGTTTGATTAAAAAGAATGAGGGAAGAAAGAAATTTCCCTGCCACTATGACCCATTAGACTTGAAATTGAAAATTTAGTACATATGTATATATCCAAGGTATAGGAATTACACTTCTCTCGAGAACATTTGTATATTGTATATAGAAAATCAAACATGCATGGTTTCGTATGGATCAAGATGTCCTATCAATGTATCTTACTATAATTGTAGGCTAATAATCGCGAAAGATCTTTTAATAGCGTACTAAAGTATACTTTGAATGTAAGTGTGTATGATTCACAACATTCCCCATGTTTTCATTATTGTTATGTTTATTTTGAATGTGGAGACTAAACTAGTTCGAATACACAGGGTTGATGTCTATTTAAAAAAAAAAAAAAAAAAAAAATATTACAAAAATCTAAAAAAAAATGTTGTTTTTTTTTTTTTTTCCAAAAAAAGAAAATAAATAAAAAAAATTTACGCTACCATCGCCGCGGCACCTTCTTTGTCCATACAGCGCAGCCTATACTGAACAACGGTCATATCGTGACACTCTTCAATCAGAGCCACCCGATGGCACGACCTAGCCTCAACCAGCACAAAAAGCAGTCCGACAACCGCCTCATGTGAACGGTGAGTACAATTCCACTATACATTTTTGTATTGTATTTGGGTTTATTGGATTTGTAATAGAACTAGATGTTGTAAGTATTTCGGAAACATAAAGTGTGTGTATACAAGGATTCTTCTAGTACAAAGTTTACAATACCGAGACTAATATGTATTTAAAGTGCATCTGGATGAATAGCTTGAATCCTCGGGCTATGTTAGACAATTGTTAAAGGAATGTCCTGGGGAATATGTGAACTGGATAATAAATTCGTTATGTCCCATAATCCTGGGATTATTCTACTAATTTTCTGGGCATTGATATATATATTTTATTTATAAGATCTTTAATCTATATCATAATCCTAGTAGCAAAAATTATATGTATCCAGTGAGTATAGTCCCTATAGACATGGGACCATTTTTGATATACACAATATCTAAACGAAGTTACGTATAATATTAATTGATATGTATGATGCATACTAATAATTTATATAATTGATCAGTATAGATCTTTGTAGTGTTATTTTGTCTGGATATTTGAAACCACGCGAAATTGAGAAACTCTTGGACCTGTATGGAGTTGGATGACAATGTGGCTTATTTAATAATGGAACATGAGCTCTTTTTTAAGATTCAAACCTGCAGGGAAACGTGTCTGTAGATTGTATATCCAGAAAGCCTCCCTGGTCAAAAGAAGGTGTTTGAGATCCCCTCCCCTCACTGTACCTCTGACTTTCTCTATTGCGTATGTACTGAAAGAATTTATATTTCTATTGTGACATGATATAAAATGTCGGGCAGCATTGGATATATTGGTTATATTAGGATTTCTTATATAACCTAGGTGTTCTAGGATGCGTACCTTGAATTTCCTTGTTGTGCATCCCACATATTTTAGATTACATGTGGTGCATTCAATAATATATACCACGTTCGTACTATTGCAGTTGATATATGATTTGACTTGAAAATTAGTGTCCTCCATGGAATTAGAGAAATGTTTGATGGTTTTAGATATATTGCATGTTTTGCAAGGATGTACTCCACATTTAAAAAAGCCCTTATGTGTTAACCAAGTGGGTTTGGAGTTACTACACGTCAAAAGTGACGGGGACAATTTATTGCCTAAGGTGGTTGCCCTGCGGGATACCACTCTACAACCATTTTGCAAAACTTGTTCTAATTTGGAATCTTCAAACAAAAGAGGGATATACTTTAACACTGTTTTTTTAATTAAATTGAATTGGTTACTGTATTCTAGTACCAAGGTTGGCATGTTGGAATTGATTCCAACCAACTCGGTAGCTTCCGTCTTTTTGTCAACCTTTAAAAGGGAATCTCTCGTTTTGGTGCCCACTATTTTTTTGGCTCTATCTAACATCCAATTTTTATAACCTCTGGCTTTTAATTTGTGACATGTCTCAGATTCCTCTTTGGCATAACCTATTTCCGTACTGCAATTTCTTTTTGCACGTGTTAGTTCACCTACTGGTATTGCCGTGATAGTGTGTTTTGGATGGCAACTGGTGGCGTGCAAGATGGTATTCCCTGATATGGGTTTATGAAAGATTTCTGAATCAATATGGGAACCTACAGTAGATGTAAATTTTATATCGAGAAAATTGATGGTATTTTGATTATAAGAGTAAGTGAATCTCAAATTGAGATCGTTGGCATTTAAGAATTCCAGAAATTTAGGAATGGCAGATACATCTCCCTCCCAGATGAATAGAAGGTCATCTATGTATCTGCCATACCAGTGGATGTTTTCCGCATACGTGTTGGTGGGGGAGAAGAGAAAAGACTCTTCCCACCATGCCATAACTAAATTAGCCAAGGATGGGGAAAATTTAGCTCCCATGGACACCCCTCGTTGTTGTAAGTAGAAAGTACCTGCAAAGTTGAAAAAATTGTGTGTCATTAAGAAATAGGTTATTTCTATCAAAAAGTTTTGTAATGTTTCATCAAATGAACTATACTTGTGGAGGTGATGGGTGAGAGCTTTAATAGCCACTGGATGAGGAATGCTGGTATATAAAGACACCACATCACATGTGAGCCATATATGGTTGTGATTCCAGATTTTATTGTGGAAAATAGATAGAACATCCTTTGTGTCCCTTAAATGACCCGGTACCCTAGATACAAATGGCTGTAAGAAGGAATCCAGCCATTCAGATGTTTTCTCAGTAAGAGAACCTATACCTGAGACTATAGGTCTCATAGGAGGGGGATTGATACCCTTATGTGTCTTGGGTAAGGCATGGAGTATAGGTATTACGGGAGACTCTACTAACATATAATCATATTGTTTCTTGGTAAGTATGCCCGTGTTCAGACCCTTATCCAGTAGATTGTTCAACTCTAGGGAAAAAACGTTAGTAGGATTATGTTGTAATTTGGTGTAGGTATTTGTGTCACTCAACAATTTATTTATTTGGTCTATATACATGTCTTTGTCCATGACAGTGATGGAACCGCCCTTATCTGCCATCTTTATGATAAGGTCTTCATTGTCCTGTAAGGATTTCAATGCTTGTTTTTCGGCCAGGGTAAGGTTGTGAGTGGAAGCATTATTTTTTGTCCGGTCTTTAATTCCATGTAACTCTCTTTCCATGATATATTGGAATCTGTCCATGGACTCTGTATGGGATTGTACTGGGTAATAGTGAGGATTTCTGGTTACAAACTTGGTTGACTGGTTGCTGATGGCAACTTCAGTGTGTTCCTCGGCAAGATCTTCTAAGTGTAATAATGTCTGCTGTTCCTCAAACATAAGTCGCCTATATTGATTTTCACCCGGTATGGTAGATGTCTCCTCAACTTGTGTTAAATTTTCAGGCTCTGATGTTACAAAATGCCTTTTGACCGTTAGGTTTCGGACGAATTTGTTAATATCCAGGAGGGTCTTAAATATGTCAAAGTCCTGGTTAGGTACAAAGTTGAGTCCTAATGTAAGGACCTTGGTTTGTGCGGGGGAAAGTGACACCGAAGATAGGTTCACCACATCGAGATGGTTTGTTATCTGTGGTTCCTTAATCTCCGTGTTTGTATGGTCTCCGGGGTGCTTGTGTTTCTTGCCCCCCCTCTTCCCCCGTTTTTTGATGTACCAGGGTTGACATCATAGTTGGATCTGAGTTTGCGTGGACCTTGTGAGAGATCCTGATCCGACTCCTCCTCTGCTCCATCCGTAGTTTCCAGCTCCGTAGAGCTGAAACTAACCCTATGTGAGCTGGAGTTGTATCTTCGTGGATAGTTGCGGTTTTTGAGAATAGACTTGTTACTGCGTTTATGATAGTTGGCTTTATTCCAAGTATAAACCTCGTCATTGCTGTAATCTTGACCATCTCGCAAGAATTTTGATTTTTTTATGTCTGCGATAGATTTTTCCAGTTGTTCAAGGTGTTTGTCCATTTTTCTTTGTAAGGTCAAAAAATCTGGTGAGCTGGTATGTAAACTTATTTCCTCTTTTATTTTGGAAATGTCATTTTGAAGTTGAGACAACTTGATTTCCTCATGTTTGGTGATGAGTAACATGAGATTGATTGAACAATCTGATAGTGTTTTGTTCCAATCAATTATAAACTCTTCTGAGTACTTGTTCGTAGGCATTTTTCGTAGTCTCAGACCTCTTGGGATCATGTTTTTTGATATGTAATTTCGTAAGGTAGTGAGATCCCACCATAACCTAGTTTCATTTGCGGAAAGTTTCTCCAGTTCTTTGAAACTGTTTGTTAAATTGGGGCTGGAAAATTCCTTGTGTCCGGGTTCCCCAAATACTAGTGCGACCATTTCAGCCCTAGAGCGTTGTGGATTTGGCATATCCGCACCTGTGTCAATTAGTTCCACTGTTTGTTGAGAGAAAAAATACCTAGTTTGAATGGATATATTATCGGTCGTATAGTGGTTAAAAACAAGCCATGTTTAAGTTATATATATTATGGAAGTTGAATAAATGTCAGGTGTAAGCCCCTTGAGACGACTGCATGCGTATTCCAGATATTTCATACGTAATTCAAATGTTCATCAAACAATTGGTTTTCCAGTTGGTATATTGCAACTAGTATCGTTCCAATAGTGCATGAAATACTGTTCAATTTAACGCAAAGATAATCCGGTGGGCACGGAGGCATGTGCCGTAAACTTGATTATAGTAAAGAAAGGAGGAGACCTCCAGCTCACCAGTAGTTGCGTCTCCAGACACCTCGCACGGATCCCCGCTACGGCCAGCGGTAGGTATATCAGGAAAAAGAAAGAGAAAATCCAGCGCTGTGTTTGATTAAAAAGGAAAATTGTTCCCAATTTTATTGAAAAAATGGTTAAAAGTTACACAGAGACGCAGTCTCAGGGTGTATATATAGCGGGCTGGATGACCTTGGCCTACGCGTTTCGAGCAAGCGTGTTGCTCTTAATCATGGCAAAAAGGATATGAGTGCCCCCAATGCTGTGTCTGCTTTAACAATTGTCTAACATAGCCCGAGGATTCAAGCTATTCATCCAGATGCACTTTAAATACATATTAGTCTCGGTATTGTAAACTTTGTACTAGAAGAATCCTTGTATACACACACTTTATGTTTCCGAAATACTTACAACATCTAGTTCTATTACAAATCCAATAAACCCAAATACAATACAAAAATGTATAGTGGAATTGTACTCACCGTTCACATGAGGCGGTTGTCGGACTGCTTTTTGTGCTGGTTGAGGCTAGGTCGTGCCATCGGGTGGCTCTGATTGAAGAGTGTCACGATATGACCGTTGTTCAGTATAGGCTGCGCTGTATGGACAAAGAAGGTGCCGCGGCGATGGTAGCGTAAATTTTTTTTATTTATTTTTTTTTTTTGGGAAAAAAAAAAATAAAAAAAAATAAATTTTATTTTAGATTTTTGTAATATTTTTTTTTTTTTTTTTTAATAGACATCAGCCCTGTGTATTCGAACTAGTTTAGTCTCCACATTCAAAATAAACATAACAATAATGAAAACATGGGGAATGTTGTGAATCATACACACTTACATTCAAAGTATACTTTAGTACGCTATTAAAAGATCTTTCGCGATTATTAGCCTACAATTATAGTAAGATACATTGATAGGACATCTTGATCCATACGAAACCATGCATGTTTGATTTTCTATATACAATATACAAATGTTCTCGAGAGAAGTGTAATTCCTATACCTTGGATATATACATATGTACTAAATTTTCAATTTCAAGTCTAATGGGTCATAGTGGCAGGGAAATTTCTTTCTTCCCTCATTCTTTTTAATCAAACCACATGTGCCAATACAATGTTCTGTTTAAATATTATATACAAGCGGATGTCTTGTTGTTTTTGTTTATATCCTAATGTGATTCAGATATATTAGAAGCTAGATTACTAGATCATGATCTGTAAATGTCTTTTTATATCTGTATTCATTTTTACTTTTATTCTTATTTCGCTTGTTATATATTTGGAATGTTTAATATATGTTTGCCCCCTTTATGCTGAGTCTATTTTCTGTTCGCTGACTATCTCAATTTGTATTTCTGGCCAGTACTCATAATAAAATCAATATCAAACGATCCAAGGTTCAACAAATACGATCTGAAAAACCAGAGCATTATATTAGTGCTCTGGTTTTGTAAAAAACCAACCAGTGGATCGCTGATACTTAGAGCCAATTTACCATGTTATACAAAGTAACGAAAACACACTCCACCCATGTTCACTACATGGGTTAAAGTTTCCACCTGCGGAATTAATTATCAATCAATGTCAGCCTATGCTGACTCTGGAATAGTAGTTTGCTTTGTATATAAAGCAGACACAGCATTGGGGGCACTCATATCCTTTTTGCCATGATAAAGAGCAACACGCTTGCTCGAAACGCGTAGGCCAAGGTCATCCAGCCCGCTATATATACACCCTGAGACTGCGTCTCCGTGTAACTTTTAACCATTTTTTCAATAAAATTGGGAACAATTTTCCTTTTTAATCAAACACAGCGCTGGATTTTCTCTTTCTTTTTCCTAAAATAACCATTACATATTGCAGAATATAAATTTATAATAACATTCTAAAACTACTGATCCAAAACCATAAAAAAAAAATTATTTTGTGATGTATACTTTCAGTACACATTACTGTTATGGCTTCTCTTCTTAACCCGTTAGTGACCGTCCCATAGTCTTTTTACATCGGTCACTAACGGGCCTTATTCCGATGCAATAGACTTTTTACGTCGCGACATCGGAGTAAGTAAACAGAGCAGGGAGCTGTCAAATATCCCTGCTCTCGGCTGCCAGAGGCAGCTGAGGGCTGGGAGCGTCCCTGCTCTGCCGGGTGAGATCGATATTAGAATCGATCTCACCCGTTTAACCCCTCAGATGCGGTGCTCAATAGCGAGCACCGCATCTAAGTGGTTTTGGAGAGAGGGAGGGAGCTCCCTCTCCCTCCCACCGACACCCGGCGATACGATCACCCAGTGTCTGTGTCTCCAATGGCAGCCGGGGGCCTAATAAAGGCCCCCAGGTCTGCCTGTAATGAATGCCTGCTAGATCATGCCGGAGGCATGACCTAGCAGATGCCTGTCCGTTTTAAACGGACAGGCAGTAATACACTGCAATACAGAATTATTGCAGTGTATTATAATAGCGATCGCAGAATCGCATATTAAAGTCCCCTAGTGGGACTAGTAAAAAAGTAAAAAAAAAGTTGAATAAAGCTAATTTAAAAAAAATGTGAAAAAAAAAAATGAAAAACACACTTTTTCCCATTACAAACTGCTTTACTATTAAAAAACCAAAATAAAGTAAAAAAGTTACACATATTTGGTATCGCCGCGTCCGTAACGACCCGACTATAATTCTATTACATTACTTAACCCGCACGGTGAACGCCGTAAAAAATTAAATAGAAAACGACAAAAAAATTGCTGTTTTCTGTGAATCCTGACTTTAAAAAAATGTGATTAAAAAGTGATCAAAAAGTTGCATCTACTCCAAAATGGTACCAATAAAAACTACAAGTCGTCCCGCAAAAAAAAATTCCTCATACAACCGCATCGGCGAAAAAATAAAAACGTTACGGCTCTTCAAATATGGAGACACAAAAATAAATAATTTTGAAAAAAAAGCGTTTTTACTGTGTAAAAGTAGTAAAACATACAAAAACTATACAAATTTGGTATTGTTGCAATCGTAACAACCCGCTGAATAAAGTTATTGTGTTATTTATACCACACGGTAAACGGTGTAGATTTAGGACGCAAAAAAGAGTGGCGAAATTTCAGATTTTTTTCTATTCCCCCCCAAAAAAAGTTAATAAAAGTTAATCAGTAAATAATATGTACCTCAAAATGGTGCTATTAAAAAATACAACTTGTCCCGCAAAAAACAAGACCTTATACAGCTATGTCGACGCAAAAATAAAAGAGTTATAGCTCTTGGAATGCGACGATGGAAAAACGTAAAAAAGGGCTTGGTCATTAAGGTCTAAAATAGGCTGGTCATTAAGGGGTTAATGGAGCCACGATCGGTATGACAGATCAATTTTTAAATGGAACCCAATGAACCATGATAGATCCCATTGTCAGGTTTCATCAGAGTACTGGTATTTATGATGGAAATTATAGTGTTTCAGACTATGATAATCTTGCTCTCAATAATCCCAATGTGAAAAAAACCCTACAGTTTCCTAATTAGGGAGGGCTGTTACAGATTTTGTGCAAAGGACCTTCAAGTTGCACCTCCGAAACTGTGTGTATTTTTCTGACACAACGGTCTAAAGGAATTTCAGGAGTTATACGGTTACAATTATAATGGTAAAATATGTTTATTTACGCCATTTAACCCCTTAGTGACCAGCCCATTTTAGGCCTTAATGACCAAGCTATTTTTTACGTTTTTCCATCGTCTCATTCAAAGAGCTATAACTTTTTTATTTTTGCGTTGACATAGCTGAATGAGGACTTGTTTTTTTGTGGGACAAGTTGTATTTTGTAATAGCACCATTTTGGGGTACATATAATATGGCACTTTTTACCCAACATGTAAACTTACCCTTAGGCAGCAACGTGGGCCATTATGTTGCATAAGCAGGCTAGCAACTGCAAGCTCAGAAAACCAGTCTAGGCAAAGGTTAACCCCGTATGGCCTGTAAGGAATGGAATGATGTGTAAAGTGATGATTATCCCTAGAATTCCCTATGCCGTACAGTTTTGGACCGGTACTTCATAGTGGACATGTCTCTTTTCTGTGTTAAAAGCTAATGAGATGACAAAGGAATCAACATGAAAATAAAACACAAAACCACATGACTATAATAGCACGGCTGCAAATACTTCCCACTGAAGACAAATGAACTGGTTTTATTAAACATTTAGTCTTTTTAATCTGGTCCAAAGATTCTTTGCGTTATTGGGAAAACACAGCTGTTGCATTGAGAAAAATATTAGCGAAATGGAAATGTCTATTGCTATCATTAACACTAACTGCTGATTTGGAAAACCAATATCTTGGCAGGAAGTTTTTCTATCACTAGGGTTGTGATTTGGAAATGCGAAGTTTCATTAAAGTATAATGAAGCAAAAAACATGATTCATGAAGCGCTTGCTAATATGTAAAACTGGGAGTGTGAGCCAATTTATAGTTTTCAACCTCCTGGTTTAATCTAAAAATAAGGGCCCTGTAGACATTTTTGCAAGTTAGATAACAGCAGCGGCTGTCCCTGGGTAAATGCTGAAAAGAATAAAGCCTATTAGCAGTGTCTTGAATTTGATCATTGTATGGTTGGATAGACATAGGTCGATTTCGAAGTCGTTTGTGCTATTTCATCATGAGCATGGTAGCAGCAATTATCTGTAACAGAACGCGCTGCACTGAAATTCATTGCGGAACAGAAAGGTGAGAATGTTTATATGTCACAACACTATGGAGAGATGGTCACTCTCTTCTCTACTCCATAATTTATCTTTGTGCGGGTTTAAAATGTTTACCATTTGTACCAATTCTCTTATAAGTAAACAATGAATTCACATTATTATATCACAAGGATTGTTTTTGAAGCCATATCAATTTTGTAAAATGTGACACCAAACCTTCACAGACAGCTTCTTAAAGTATGTCTGGTGCGGGCAGTGGAAAACACATATGTGCCAAATTTATATACTGTCAGGCCACCATTTCTCATTTTGCCCAACAGTTTTCTGTTTCGGGGTGTGAGTTAGTTTATTATAATCATGTGCCACATTTGTAAAGAGGGGGCAACTTTTTTTAATTAAAAAAAGTATTTGGCAATGCCAGCATAGAGCAGGCACACAATGTAGAGAGTTTTTTTTTTGTAAGGGAAAACTAGTGTGATATTACATATATTTTGCTAAATTTAAGAAACATTTCTAATTTTTGGCAAGTTAGTTCCAATTTAGAGTACTTGTCCACATTCTGTGTACTGTGTACATATGATCTATCTATCTATCTATCTATCTATCTATCTATCTATCTATCTATCTATCTATCTATCTATCTATCTATCTATCTATCTATCTATCTATCTATCTATCTATCTATCTATCTATCTATCTATCCTAGTAACAATTGCATCATTTCTAGCCATGAAAAACTGTTAGCTAGAAAACGTGCCCCTATGTGATTACTGTATTATGTGGAAGACGATAGCTTCTCTTTGAAATGTATTGTGCTAGAATTGGATGATTATCATCTAACTTATCGGACTCAAATTATTTTCATATGCAATGACCATTTAACTTTGAATTAAGCTACTGCATACTTGCAGAAAGACTATCATATAGTATGGTAAGAAATAGATTAAATGACCATTAACTAAACAGTAATTGCAAAAGAACAGAACTAACTGTATAGCTTAATTGTGCATTACTGTGCCATTTTTTTGTACTAGGAACAAACATAAAAAAAGGAAATACTGAAATCCATCAGTCAAAAAAGAAACATACAGACAGAATTATCTTCTCTATGAGCGTATTTACAGCCACATAAAGTACACAAAAAATAATGAACATCAACTAATAGCAAATTAAATCTAAGATGTACTTTTAATGAAGCTCTTCTGAAGCTATAGCCATACTTCTGAGATTTCATTACTCAGATAATAATAACAACAATGAAGTTATGTTACGCCGCAGTGTATGACTACCCTACACACTTTTTATTGCCTACATCACCACCATTATATACAGTTTATGTTATTTTACAATGAAGTTCAATAGCAGATGTGTCCACAAGTATACCATATTGTTGCACAAATATACTGCATACAGTTAAACATATTTTTTTTCTTCAGATATCAAGGCTAATAGTGCATATTCATGTATTCCACTATTTCAAAGCTCATCTAGCAGAGGAGATGATTTCCAGGACTCAATACTGGATTCGAACACCTTGGTAAGTATTAATATTTTTAAAATTTAATTATTTTTAATGGCACAGTTTCAAAGTATATCCAGAGAAGGGAAGGCACTTTTAGGATACAAAAGCTTATATCTACGCTTTTTGATCACAAAAATTTAAAAAGTACTAGGAATTAATATTATCTCTAGGCTGCATGCACTTTGGAAAGAAAATAGTCAAAACAACATTCTAAGGCCTAGTTCACATCCCGTTTTAGCTCTACGTTTAGCGAGTATGTTGAGAAGGCTCCCGACGTATACACTAAATGTGTCTAAAGGGCTCCATTAGCCCAACGGAGACCAAAACATTATCCATTTTGGTCTCTGTCGGTCTGGTATATGTTGATATACCATGTTTTTTTTTTTAGTAGGGTATTCCATCCTGAGACATCAGGCAAAAAATATAAAACGTATACCACGCGATATACTAATTTTTTTTAACATGGGAGTCTAGGTGTGATGGATGCCACTATTTGGAATCTGTCAGATGTATACGAAAATTTATATCTCGGGGGAACGTCAGCAGTGCCGGAGTCCCCAGGAAGAGCATCATGTAGCGCTCAGCCCAGGAATTTTGGCCCTGGGGAAGCCCCTGACCACTTTCTATATATAGAGTCCCAAGCCAGAGCCTCGGAAGCGCTGTTTCCTGGGATTCCTGGAGTGGGAAGTCTCTGATTCCACTGTTTAATTATGGACAGTGATGTCAGGGGCTTTCAACTACAGAGTTACCGACCAGAGCATTAGAATTGCTCTGGCCAGTGATTTTGAGACTTGAGAATAAGGGTTTTCACAGTGATGTCAAGGGCCTCTTTAGTACAAGTCCATGGCCAGAGTGCTGACGCTCTGGCCGGGGATTTCTGCATCGTAAAGCTTCCGATATCCCTGTCCATATATTGACAGTCATGTCAGGGGCTTCTCCAGGGATGGTCCCCGGCCAGAGTGCTTCTGATGCTCTGGCTAGGGACTCCATCCATAGTTTAAAGCCACATATATGGGCAGTGATATCAGGGGCGGAATTCCCAGCCAGATCCTGAAGTCTCTGTCCATATATATGGACAGTGACACCAGGGGCTCTTCCAGAGGTGGAATCCCTGGCCAGAGCATTGCCGATACTCTGCCTGGAGATTCTTGGATCTTAACGTTCCTAACATTACTGTTTATATTTGTATAGTGAAGTCAAGGCCTTCTTCAGTGGTGAAATCACCGCAAAGAGCGTTGCTGACACTCTGGCTGGGAGTCTTCGGCATCACAAAGCTCCTAACGTCACTGTCCATAAATATACAGATACGTTAGTCCTTCACCAAATCTGGCATTCCCAGCCAGAGCACTTAAAACACTCTAGCCGGAGATTCCGGCATTATAAAGTTATTGACATCACTGTCCATATATGGACAGTGGCGACTAATGCTTCCCCAGGACCGCAGTCACTGGCCTGTGTGCTTGCGATGTTCTGGCAGGGGACTCCAGCATTGTAGCACCTGAAATCACTGTCCATACACATTATGGACAGTGACGTCAGGAACTTCCCCGGGCACTGTTCTTCAGGTAGCACTCTGCCTTGGGGGTTTAGGCTACATATCCCACTGTATGCCTATACAGTGGGATACGTTGCTACCTTCTGTCAGAGGTATACGCTGGAACTCCTCCCGACGTATATTTCCAATGGATGGAAAAACGTGATGTCAATGAGGCCTAAAGGGGTCAATGAGCCCAATAGCGGCTGTACTTTCCTGCAGAGTTCTATTTTTTTTTTAACTCTACCATTCGCAAAGTGCACAGTTTAGCGGTAGGAACAACCACACGTTTTCCAAAATCACAAGTTGGACACCAAAATATTTGGGGGACGGTATGCCCCATTCATCACTTCCTGGATCAAGTTATTGTCACTGTACTACGGGATAACATAAATACAAGAAGAATGATATTTCTAAATCTGCACTTATTAAGCAACCATAGCTAAAAAGATGCATTTACCTGGCTGTATAACCTTGATTACACTTTTTTATACTAACACTATACTTTTCTTACAATATATAATTTTATATCATCCAAAATTCGCACTCTATATAGTACTATTTCATACAACAAATTGTACAGTCTGTGTACAATTGATTAGTAAATTACTATTTGCACAATTCATCAAAATGAGTAATACATCAACGTAAACATGGTACGCATCTGTTTGTACTTAGAGGGGTTTTCTAGTTTTAAAATTGAGTACAGATTGTTTAACTTCAGTAAGATTAGTCACTTCTAATATGCTGTCTGAACCTGAAATGTCTATGTAAGACAGTCTCACATGTAGTCACACTCCTGGTGTTTATCTCCTGCTTGTGTGACTTTCCATACACTGAACACACGGTAATATCCCCCTCTCTCCCTCCTTGTAGTGTAGCGGACGACATCACATATAACCTCTGGAGCAGATAGCAAATAATTACAGCACTACCTTACACCTTGTAATAGAGGGACATGCAGGCAGCAGTCAATATAGGCAATGTATTTGAGAGCGACGAAACATGGGAACGGTGGTCCTTTACCTTTGCAGTCCTTTTAATGTCAGTACCTCCCACAGCAAACTATAGCCATTTACAAACAACAGTGCTGTATAGAGTTGGGCAACATATGGAAAATTAAAAATTAACTACTTCTAGACTATTGTGACATCACCGGGTGAGTGTTCAGACACATACAGGTACTTTTGTGTATTATTTTTATAAGCTCGGAGAACCCTTTAAAGAGGCTCTGTCACCACATTATAAGTGCCCTATCTCCTACATAAGGAGATCGGTAATATAATGTAGGTGACAGTAATGCTTTTTATTTAAAAAAACGATCTATTTTTACCACATTAGGAGCGATTTTAGATTTATGCTAATGAGTGTCTTAATGCCCAAGTGGGCGTGTTTTTACTTTAGACCAAGTGGGCTTTGTACAGGGGAGTGTATGACGCTGACCAATCAGCATCATGCACTCCTCTCCATTCATTTACTCAGCATATAGGGATCCTGCTAGATCCTTATGTGCTGTCTTATACTAACACATTAACAATACTGAAGTGTTTAGACAGTGAATAGACATTCCACGGGATGTCTATTCACAATCTGTGCACTTCGTTACTGTTTCTACGGTAGTTACAGCAGAGGAAGCGTGATTTCGTTGTAACCTGTCATTTACAGCGAGATCTCGCCCGATCTCACGAGATCACGCTTCCTCTGCTGTAACTATCACAGACAGAGTAACGAAGTGCAGAAATTGTGAATAGACATCCCGTGGAATGTCTATTCACTGTCTAAACACTTCAGTATTGTGAATGTGTTAGTATAAGACAACACATAAGGATCTAGCAGGATCCCTATGCGCTGAGTAAATGAATGGAGAGGAGTGCATGATGCTGATTGGTCAGAGTCATACACTCCCCTGTACAACGCCCACTTGGTCTAAAGTAAAAATACGCCCAATTGGGCATTAAGACACTCATTAGCATAAATCTAAAATCGCTAATAAAGTGGTAAAAATAGATAGTTTTTTTAAAATAAAAAGCATTACTGTCACCTACATTATAGCGCCCATCTCCTTATATAGGAGATAGGGCACTTATAATGTGGTGACAGAGCCTCTTTAAATTTTCCATTCTGACAAATTATAAATATATAACAAAATAGTTAAGACGAAAACAATTGCCAATATGTGCCATAGAATATTTCTCCTTAAATCAGAACTTTTATATAACACATGTAAGACACACTTGTTATGTGAAATAAAGCACATGTAATTTTCTCTTAGTGTACTTTATATCATTGACTAATCAGTATTTTATGTAACTGTGGATCAATAAACATTGTATGTTCGGCTTTTTGGGGTTAGTGCGGGACACTTGTCTTTACAAGTTTTTGCCTTTTTGATCAATTTTTTAAAAAAAAAAACACAAGGAGACAAGGTTGGTAAGAAACTATTCTGTATTCTTGCTGAAATAAAGACTGATACAAGACAATTATATTCTAGGCTGTGAATTACAAAACTGGGGAAGCTAAGGGGGTGGTGTATGACACAGGGATTCTCTCTTTGAATCCCTATGTCATGTCCCCCTCCTTAGGCCCTGTACAAGGCGTAACATAGTAGATCACTTCCGCTCAGATTATTTCTATAAATCTTTTAGTCCAAACAATATTACTTCAGGTGAACAAAAAAGTGAGCTCTCACACCAGCAAATGCATGTAAGATTGTTTTTTTTTGTAATTTCTGCATTAAAACTTTAAAGGCGTCAGTATTCAAAGGGCATTTGTGCAAGATCCCTGAGCTTGTGCAACTCCAGACCTTTTAAAAATAAAATACTATGGTAGCTGATAAAATACAGAGGATTTAGTGCCAGTAACACGGAATGACTAAAATAATAAAACACAACACAGCTAAACAAACCAAATAAATATACAACTAAACTTATGAATGCTACATCAAAGTACTATTAGTAGTTATTTTTACTTCTGGATCCAAACGCCTCTGGACAAGAATAAATTCAGATATTTAGTGTTATAATAAGAAAATAATTTAACAGCAATTGCTAGACTTTCGTAGACTAATTAGAACTGAAGTCCTAAACATTGCGAGCTAAATCAATATCTATTTTTCTTTCTTTCTCCTAAGATTAGCAATTTATTTTTTTGGCTACAAGGTTGTGAGATTGCAATAGTAGAGTTTAATGGCTGCGCAAAATTAGAAAAACATGACTTCTTTCTTCCAAAAATAGCGGCCATGTATACGGGTTGTGTCTGATAAAATAAAAGCAGCCATGTTTTTCTAATCCTGTATAACCCTTTCAATCCAACCTCAATTTTGGCATTTTACATCAAATAGCTCCCAATTTTTATAATACTGGTCTTGCCACAACTGAGAAAAACCAAATTGTTTGAGATTTGAGATTTATTAATACAGGTGCATCATGCAAGTGATATGCCTATGTCTCTCTCATGTGCAGTGATCGCCACATTCACATTAATGAATGTGACGCTGGGTAAAAACAAAAATGTATCGAACTTTACATTGTGTTCTATCACTTTTTTTTAATTATAAAAATAGTGGAGAGTGTTAACGGTTGCACAGGCTGTGACTTTTAACTGCCCCCCACTTTCGTCAACGCATTTGAACATTTCAAATAAAGTGTCGAGTTGGTTTCAGAAACGTGAGGCTCTGCCCCATTGGCATGTTTTCAATGTAGTTACGACAGAAACTGACGTAAATATATTGATGCTATTGCCCCATTGTAACTGTGTGAATAATGAGAGACATAGGAAAAACTAATTTTGGCTCTCTAATAATTTTTTTTTTTTAAAAAGCAAAACCATTGAAAAAAACCCTTCCCAAAATATACAAACAAAAGACCTTTGTGTACACTTCTAGCTATTCATTATTTTTTCAGATTTATTACGCTCAGTAATCCCTCCAAGTTTACATGTGACTGTGCTGTACAGTGACTGATACATTTTGCTATTTTCTTCTTTATCTGTGTAGTGTTTTAATTGACTATAAATACAATGTTGAGTATTTTGTTCTATATAAAATATACACTAGCTTAAAAAAAATAATTGACAGAAATGCTTCAACAGTATATCTCTCAAACTTCAATATCTGAGAAAGTTCACAAAAAAGGCTAGAAAAAGTATGTGTACAAGTAACTCTGCATCAACAACTGACCTTTGAAGGCGTTTGGACTCAGCAACAGTAACAGCCTTACAAGCAGCATATAAATAGCAGTTCCTGCTTAAATAATTAATGCAAACTCAGACGTTGTATTGTATTCTCCCTCTACTTTTATTTGGAATATATATATATATATATGTGTATATATATATATATATATATATATATATATATATATGTGTATACTGGTGTATATAGATATATATATATATATATCTATATATAGATATACCTATATATATATATATATATATGTGTATGTATAGATATCGATATATATATATATGTATATATATATATATATATGTATATATGTATATATATATATATACATATATATATATATATGTTTGTAAAGATATTATATATACCTTCCACAGGTTTAAAGAGAAAACCAAGATATACAGTTTTATCTGGGTATAGACTACCATCTTGTAAATCTGTCATTCTTTCTACTGAGGTTAAAAGTAAGTTTTTGGAACATCCATCAATAGGATTGTATTGGATATTTGTTTTAATATTTCTTCCCCATTCAGATCAAAAGTTCCATTAAAACATACTCTTAGTAAGACCTAGGGTGACAAAAACAGAGAAAAAAATATATCAGACAGTTGTAATTTGGTCAACTACTCTGGTGCTGTCTAGATCCACCATTTCAACGCATTCTATCTCTTCATGATTTTCCTGTGTCTTCTTTTCTTTCCTCTTCTTCTTTGAGGGTGGTACAAAAGTAAGCATAACTGGTAAAATTGCAAAGCAATGAAAGAATGTGACAAATGCTATTAAAAACAAGCACCTGAACAGTGTACGGGTTAAATTTGAAGGCACAGCTGCAAGAGGGATCAGACCAACAGTGTAACAGAGGAGGCTCTGTAAAATAGCTACCCCATGTACCTCCAATGAATTCTTCACCCACTTAGTTCTTGTAAATTCCTTTCCCAAAATAAATGTGGATATCAGTGGTGCACAGTTGTCTATAGTAAAATTAATTCCATAGATAAGACAAAGTACTGATATACAGTCCAATTCGACTTTCCATAAAGTCATGAATCCAATGACTCCAAACTCCACAGAGGCCACAGTTAGAGTAATCCAGACATTGATGATAGAGCTTGCAACAAGAAATGCAGAGAAAAAGAGCAGAAACAAAGCACTTATGCAGGAGTTCTGCAATGGGGCTCCCACTGAAGAAGCGTATCTATCCATGTAGACAAAGGACGGATTGAAGACTATAAATTTTACTTTGGAGGTTAGAGAAAGTTTCCTTAAAGTTTCAAGGAGATCATAAAGTTCTTCCCTGTTTGTTTCCATGGTCTTAGCAATCAAAAACATCCTAGAGGCCACCACATCAACTTCATTGTTGTATTTTTTGGGTATGATAAGGTCTTCAGAAAAATGTGCATACCGTGGATTTTTAAGGAAAGAATACCGTAGTATATCTGTGAAGTTCTTTTTGGGTAATCCAGTAGACATGTTAAGTTTTCTGAGATAACTTAAGTAGCTCTCAAACCAGGATATTCTCACAAAACCTTTTGTGTATTCAAAAACGTCTTCCTGAACACTTGTATTCCAGTATTCAATAGACTCATAGATGTAAAAGCCTATAACTGGACTATAGTTGCTGAAATACTTTTGCTGGATGCTTGTGTAAGTTATGGTTCGTGTCTCGGTTGCTACTATGTTACCCAGATCAGATCCATCATTGACCTGCAGGTAGCCCATTAAGGCAAAGGAAATATAAACAAGGTAAAAGAGAACTACAAAAGGTTTTACATACGTATTTGTTATCCAGTCACAGTAATAGCGTCTAAGGAAGCAAACCAAAAGATGACTTTCATAAGAATTTGTTTCTACGGAGTCTGCTGTGTCTTCACTAAATTTTGCAGTCATAAGAAACCTGTACCACAATGACTTGACTTGTAGAATTTCAGGCTTTGGCACCTTTCTGCAGAAAATACTATGCTGATAATTGTTTTCAATGTACCCAGTAAACACAAGGCTAGAGCCATAGAATGATAATATGTAGAGGTAGTTGAAGACAATTGCTATACATGAATTACGACAAAATATCCTTGCAGCTTCAATGTTTGTGAAGGGACTAGCGCCAATCCCAAAGGTGACTAAATACATGGCAGTGGTCAGAGAGAAGGAAATCATGGTGTCGGCATACACAACAGCCATCCTCTCTTTTACGTGTTGATCTTCTCTGGTTTTCCTCCAAGAAGACAACATTTCAAAAGTCCCGTATAATCCATGACCTTGAAAAAAGAAAGAACACGACAAAGTTAAAACACATCCTTTCAATAAGACTTAATTATTTAGAGTACATCACTTCAGGAAAATATTTATTGCAACTGCCAGAAGTCTGACACCTAGAAAACATATTTAGCATATGCTATTCTATTTCCTGTTAAACATTCTATCTGTTATTTTAATTTCTGTATCAGATGCTATCTATCTATCTATCTATCTATCTATCTATCTATCTATCTATCTATCTATCTATCTATCTATCTATCTATCTATCTATCTATCTATCTATCTATCTATCTATCTATCATATATCTATCTCTTACTGGTAGAAGGGATCTGATCACTGGAACCATAACCGATCCCTAAAACAATGGAGCTGCAACAGTAGTAAAGCACCGCACCATTCCTGGCCCGCAACTGTGAGGGAACTACAACTTTTACCAGATCCCTTGAATGGGGCTGTTTTTCTGCACAGATGCTAATTGGAAGTCAAAAGGGCCACTGCCGGTTTTTTTTTGGAGACTGAGGGCTTGTCCGCACGTAGCGGAATTGCTGCATATTTTTCTTCCGGAATTGCGGACGGAAAATATGCAGCAGAATACAGTAGCAGCAAAGTGTGTGAGATTTAATAAATCCCATCCACATTTTGCGTAAGCATTCCACCCAGAAATTTCCCTGTGGTGCGTATTTTTCGGACCGCAGCATGTCAATTCCTGCTGCAGAAAGTGGACTGAATTGCTGAGTTTTTCACAGGAGATGTCACCATCTCCCAGCATTGAGAAAACCGCAGCAAAATCTGCAACATTTTCTTCAGTACAAAATGCAGGAAATGGTGGTTTTTACGCAGCGGAATGTCTGCTAGTTTCTGTGGAATTGCTGCAGAAATTTTCTGCAGCAATTCCGTTACATGTGGACAAGTCCTTATAGGGGTCTTGCTGGTCAGTAGGTTATGGCAAATCTCAGTGATATGCTATAACATACTCTCATCGGAAAACCTCAAAATGTGGCGCATTGCCGTGGATTATTGTAGTATTTTATTCCATTATATATGCTATTAATGTATAATGAGTGAAGTTTGTCTCTCCCTTGTCCCTACTCTAAACCTTGAGCCAAAGATGAATAGAGCATTCTGAGGCACTTCTAGCACAGGAAAGTCTTCCTACAGTGCTTTTCACTGTAATTTGTGGAGAAGGGAGATGAAAACTGCAGTGTATTTATCACTTCTCCACTCCTCTGGGAATTTATGATTGAGGGGAAAAAAAATCCATCTCTTCTTTTGGTTAGTCTTTATATTTTTTAGCAGGAAAGGCAGAGGTTCTGCTATAGATTATTTTTCTAAGGGTATGTTTATACATTGCAGAAGTTGTGGAAAATATTTGCAGCCGGACCCTACAAAATCTGCACATAAATTCACATGTATTAACATGTGGATTTATATCTAGATTATGCAGCCGATATTGTTATGGATATCATCCTTTTAGTTACAATGGGTGAAAGCAACAGCAAAAGGCAAAGAAATCTGTCCGGTCTAAAACCTCCACCAAATCCTCCTGATTTTTGCTCTTAGACATAACTGACATTTTAAGGAACACCAATAAAATACAAGGACTAGGTTTAGTGCAGTAATCTGACCTTGCCGAAAGAACACACATTTCGTATTCATTCCATTCATTTCTTCTCACAGACATTACTGAATTGTCAGCAATTATGAAATATGGTCAATTATGTAGAATACATTGTTCAAGGGCAAATGCTGTAATGGACTGTGCATCTCCGCAAGCGTTTAGGTCACTATGAGTTGCTTATCCTTGACCTAACTGGCAATATTGAAAGCTGGCACATAGACTGAGATATAGCTACACATAGGATTCATATTTTGTGTGCAAACTGGAACATTGTATTTACCAAAGGCAGGAATTCAAAAGCCTATGTGTACCGTTGGAGGAAAACTATGTGTTACGATACTGGCGAACACTGCTGGAATCCTATGGTCAGAAGTAGCGAGCGGAGCACAGTGCAGAACCCGGTGAGACGTCCCCAGGAACAGTGCTTGGAGGGTGGAACACGAGTAGAAGTAAATAGCAAGGAAGTAGGAACAGTCTGGCAAAGACAGTTCTCAGGAGCAGGAGACTGGAAACAAGTCACAATACTCAAGCACTGTTTGGTATTCCATGTGGTCTGAAGTAGGCCCAAACAGGAAACAAGATGGTTCACACGATGCAACATTTGCCATCTTGGTTAAGGGCAGGTTTAAGGGCAAAACAGCAGCCTCCAGTGGTAAGGAGTAAAAGTGCAGCACAATTCTTCAAAGTGTAAAACAGCGGCCACTAGTGGTAATTTTGCAGTACAACAACAGAATCCTGACACTATGATGCATATCAACAAAGAGGAAAAAAACAAACAAATAATAATTTTGGATATTGAAAATAAAATAATAATTTGTAGAAATAAACAAAAAATAAATAAATATATATATATATGTGTAAAATAAACAATGCATGTTTTCATTCTGGCTGCTATGGCTATGTTCAGGAATGTGTAAATAAACAAATATATATATTTGAATTTGGAATATCTAGTTTAGACTGGAGGAGAAATCCCATTTTCTAAAGTATGTGTATTCGTGTAGTGTAGTGGTTTATATAAGGGTTGCAACTCTTTCCATTTTGTGAATTAATGAAATGCTAGCTGATATGTACTCCTGTTTCTGCTTCTTGCAGTTTAGTCCAGATTTATTTTGGATTATAATATGTAAACAATTATCATTATTATAGTTGTAGTAGGGTTGATTAGGGGAATTATTTGATTTACTATTATCTGCTGTAAAGGAACTATAAGGGTATGTTCACACAGAGTGTTTTCAGGCATATTTTGGGGCATTTACACCTCGAAAAATTCCTGAAAATACGGAAGCAGAACGCCTCCAAACATCTGCCCATTGATTTCAATGGAAAATACGGCGTTCTGTTCCAATGGGGCGTTTTTTATACCTCATTTTCAAAAATGTTTTGTTTTGTTTTGTTACAGGTTTTCCACAAACCCATGATGCAAGGATCCCCACACGTAAATGCTAAAAACCTCCTATAAAAACAACTATAATGAACAACTAATTTTAGGCAAACAATTCAGAAAGCTGGGGTCTATAGTTGAAAGTGGAAGGTTTTTTAACTTTTTGTTGTATTTAACTGTAACTAAAAATGACAATTCATTATTAATTACACTCTAAATAGTTATATTCATTTCCCAGCAGGGGAACTGTTACAGTTCTTTTCATAGCGCTCTTCATAGTGCTCTTAATAAAAACAGTTTGACCTTTACTTGCACATATTTCATCATCTGCCAAGTCTACGAGATAGGAGTTTAATCCTTTTCACTTATTACTATTTGCACATTATTTTTTACTGCATAATGACAATGAACAATATATGATACATAAAACATTCTGAGCTGAAACAATTTCATTACAAATTATTAGATTTTAGTGTTCCTCAGGTAGTACACTTTGCGGTTACTACTCAAGTATGAATACAGGGATTTTGCTTCAGTTTATGGATAGTTATGTGGACTATGTTTACTAGAAAGAACATTTGTATATTTTGTTGAGCAATATGTACTATCCTAAAAATGTGTGTGCACATAGTGGTGTCCAATAGCATGAAACATGTAAAAATACATGTAAAAATACCTGCAAATTTACAAGGTGAATATTGTTTTTTAGCTACAGTTGAGAAAATATCCCATTAAAATCCATTAAACTGTCATGAATCAACTTCATGGTCTATTATCAAGATCAATATGATAAAGAATGTAATAATAATAATAATAATAATAATTTGAAGATAAAAATGATGGTTTCCCAATTCACATTCCTCACTTGTATGTAACAAGAGCATTTTTATTCTGATAGCTAGAAAATCGACATTTTAAATATAAATATATCACTGCAAATCTAACACAGCAAAACTTCCTTTATGCCTTATCCTCCTGCTCCCCTCCCCTCTTCATAGACTTATATAGGCAGGCAGCAAAGAGTAACCCCCCCCCCCCAACCTTCTGCAGCTTCTCAAATCAGTTTTTTTTAACTAGGGACAAATTTTGCTTGACAACAGGGTGGATAGCAGATTACAGGAAGGGAGGCACCTAGTGGCAGTAGCTTCACACAAACTTTGCATGGATAAAAACTAAATTTTAACAGTAAGTAAATTACAAAGTTGATCTATATCAGGCATACTATTAGATTATGTTAGACATTGTTTGAAAAGTTAGTGTCCACTTAAGTCTAAAGCTAAATCAACATATAGTGCTTTTCTGTTACAAGAGAAGTGCATTACGACAGTCAAACTTTTAGAGCAAAACTGTTACATCACATGTTTGACAGCAAAGTGCAGTTAAACCAACCACTGTCTGTATCCAAGGGCAAACAGCAGAATTTTGAAAACAGCTATTTCTATGAATTTAGAAAAAGACAAAGTAGCAGAAACAATAGTATGTAAAAATATATTAAGAAGGTAATATAGTACATAGAAAAAAGCACATCTCCAAACAGGAGCTACAGTTTAAGAGTTAAGGGGCTTGTCAGCTTTAGATGTTAGAACGTTCCAGAGGATATAAGCTTTTGGAATCCCCAGTGATCATCTGTAATCTATGGAGGAACTTGCTGGCAGGGGATTAGTATACCTATAGCACCACAACAGGACCAATGAAGAATTAAGCATCTACGGTTTGTGCTGCCTATGTAATTTACAAAAGTTCTGCATCCACCAGAGAGAGAAAGAGAGAGATGCTGTTTGTAGCCTCTTCACACTCTTGCTAATAGAGGCAGGTCCTGAATCAGAAACCACCGTTAATTTAATAAGAATTCAGTAATAGGGTACTTTAAATAGGGTTTAAAAATCCTATAAGAAGGCAATAACTGTTTAACACATTTTCTTAAAAGAAGATGACTTTAATTATTTTAACTTATCCCTCTGGAAACATAATGAAATATAGTTTTTAATGCCTCAATATTGCCTTTTTCCTACATTGCATATCCTGTACAGGCATATTACATTTCCTTCTAAAGTGTTTTCCTACTTTTTTAGATAGACAGACCGACAAAAGTTACGGTAAATTATCAGTATTGTGAAAGAAATTATAGTTCTAATGAAAGAACTGGTATACTTTTCAGGTCTCCATGCTGGAAAACTGATGGTCCATGGCAATGGGTTAGTTGATAAAAAAAAATCTTGGTCATGGAATGCTATTACAAAGGAATGAGACAAGTTTTGATAAAATATCTGCCTTTTGTGTTTTAAGAGCATTTCTTAGGTGCCTTGCTACTTTATTTCCTTTCTGATCTGGGAACAATTTGTTACAGACAGTTGATCCTATGGTGTAACATTACATTGAGCTGTTCTAATTGAAAGAGAAATATGTGGAAAAGCCTATGTAAAAAAATAATGGCAGCAAAAATGTGAACATCACAAGTTTGAAGCATGAATGCCAATGTAATGGATGTCTGCCTTCACAATGAACCTCCTCCAGGCAGATAAACTGTAATCCCCAGAAACCGAGATGATTCCATAACAAATGTCTATGGCATATGGTATAGTTCCTAACCTGTGTAAAACCTGGTAGTGCTCATGGAGCTGAGGAAACAGCTTTGTGTCTCTTTTTTGCACCCAATTCTGCTACATGTGCATATAGCCTTACTGTTTACTAATACCAGTGGAGGATTAATACGGATTATTTGGACAGGGCATATTGAATGCCATAGAATATGAATTTAAAGACTCTGCCCAAACTATTCAGCACTTCATGTTTTATGACATGTCCATCTTGGACTGTCAAAGGCCTCATGCACATGAGTGCATGAATTCAGGTTCATAAAACATTATGCAAAGCGGAACCGTATTGCGGTTGAATATTTTTGGGCTCAGTTTAACAGCTCAAACTCTTCTCTAGAAGCATTGAACTCAGTACTTTTAGGGGAGAATTTGGTTCGATACACAGCATGTGATAAGGCATACTGCAATTTGGTTTTATGTGGACAACCATTTGTTTACCACCATGGTAGTATGACTAGCCCCATTAAAATGCAGTGACATTGCATTCAGGATCAATGTGATACAGATCCCAAATATACTTGTGCAAAAGAAGCCCTAGCTAAAGACTGTAATATTATAGACAGTCTTGACATTTATGAAGGGGGGTTTACACCTGTCTCCTTCTCTCTACCCCTTCATGTGTCTATCTTTCAATATAGCCTTGCATCTGTGATTTCCTTTCACCCTCCTTCACATCCCCCATATCATATCAATGTCTTGTTTGTGTTAATGCTTGACTTGTTGGAATGAGTCTGCAGTAATTCCCCAATAGTGTATTAATTCATTCTGTAGTGTATCATGCTGCTTGATGAATAGCGTAGGGACCCCTGTGCTGTATGTTCTATTGTCATGCTATGAATGATGAGTGTCTTGCTTAGTACTCTAAGCTACGTCACAGTGCACTCTATGTCTGCTTTCAACAGCTGATTGTTAATAAATCTATTTTCAATAATGAAAACAGTAGTTTTAATAAAATAAACATAGCAAATATTAAAATGTATGCACCATTACTGATAATATAGTACACTTTTCTATGCTGGTTCACCCATAGTAAGTTTTGGTGATAGCTATGTTTATAAAATAAGACTAGCTCTATTTATTTTATTTAAAAGTTACAGCAAAGTTAGGGTGTGTTCACATTAGTTGTTTGTTTTCTGTTGATGAGTTCCGTCGGAGGAACCAATCAACGGAGAGGCATACGGAAACCATAGTTTCCGTTTCTATTACCATTGATTTCAATGGTAAAGCTTCCATTGCTAATGGTTTCCGTTTGTCTCCATTTCATAAGCTTTCTTTTTTTTTTTTTTTTACGGAATCAATAGCGTAGTCGACAGAGACAAATGGAAACCATTAGCAACGGAAGCATTACCATTGAAATCAATGGTAATGCAAACGGAAGCCATGGTTTCCGTTTGCCTTTCCATTGATGGATTCCTCCGACGGAAAGCTCAGACGGAACCCATCAACGGAAACTGAACACTGATGTGAACAAGCCCTTATATTTTTAAACTTGGTGCTTACGTTTACAGTTAACATCTGCGTTCATTAGGTCCCAATACTGTGTCCGTCATTTTGATGGGAAAAAAAGCGTTGCATGCAGCGCTATTCTTCCCATCAAATCGGATGAAACCTGTGACAGAGGCTAAGTTCATTATGGCAGGTTAGATATAATAAAAAATTTAGGCATTATTCATATCAGCGTCGGGGTTCCGTTTATGGGTTCTGTTCGATCTTTCCATAAGACAAACCCATAAATGGTAAGACAAATGAAAACCATAGCTTCCGTTTGCATTACCATTGTCGTAATGCAAACAGAAGCTATGGTTTCCGTTTGTCTTTCTATGCACGGGTTCCCCCGACGGAAAGGTTGAACGAAACCCATAAACGGAACCAGACGCTGATGTGAACGAGGCCTTATGAGTGAAAACTCGGTACCTTATGAGGCCTTATGAGTGTAAACAGCATAGCTCCGGGAGTTATGCTGTTTACGTAACTCACGACCATATAAAGTTTTCCATAGTCGGAAAACACCTCATTCTGCCGCAACACACAGCAGCTGAACAGGGTTTAGGGAGCCCCTTTCTGGAGATAGGTGTGGGTCCCAGTGGTAGGACCCACATCTATCTGACATTTATGACATATTCTGCGGATGTGTCATAAATGTCTCTTGTGGGAAAACCCCTTTATGGTCTATAGGTTTAGAATATGGGTGGGGAAACTGCGGCCCGCGGCCGTATAAGGCCTGTGGGATGATTTGACCTGAGTCAGTGACATGAGGTCAGGTGACTGGACAGGTCCACTCCTGTCACAGTATGCCCGACCTCACTCTGACTGCCGCTGTCACCGTGTCATTCCCTCCTTGGCTCCGTCTACCCTACTCACTCACATTTAGGAGGGCGGACGGAGCCGAGTATGGTGTTGGCGGTCTGAGTGAGGTCGGTGTGTTCCGGCACAAGAATAAACCAGTCCGGTCACCTGACGTGAGTCAGTGTCGTGAGGTCAGGTGACCGGACTGGTCCACTCCCATCAGAGCACACCCCGACCTCGCTCTGACCGTCGGTGCCGCCGTGTCATTCCCTCCTTGGCACCGTCTGATCACCCCACTTACTCAAAGTGAGGTCCAGGTGACTTAAAGGGGCTTTTTTCATCAAGGACATTTATGATATATGCTGGGGGAGAGAATTCTAGCTGGGGTGGCAGAGTATTTATACTAGGGCTGAGGAGGGAGGTCAATGTAGAAAATAAAGGGCTAGTCAGGTTAGAGAGGTGTCAGAATATATTGGTGGGGGAGAAACAGACTCTGGGGAAAAGACTAGACAACAGGATAGGGACTTCCTTTTGTTATAAAACAGCAATGAAAATAAAAATGCCCAAATAATGTTAAATAATCACATTTCTGATAATGAAAGTGAAAATCTGAAAGGCAAGTTAAAGTGTATGTTCACAAATGCCAGAAGTCTAGCAAGAAAAATGGGGGAGCTGGAGGCCTTGATACTGGAAGAAAATATGGATATAGTTGGTGTTGCTGAAACATGGCTAGACTCTTCTCATGACTGAACTGTAAATCTACAGGGTTTTACACTTTTTCGGAAAGACAGGACAAATAGGAAAGGCGGTGGTGTATGTCTGTATGTGAGAAGTGATATGAAGGCGAGTGTGAAAGAGACTGTTATGATGGGGTAGGGAGACAGACAGGTGAGCCCTAATCTACCCACCACTCAGTCCCTGCCTACTTGCAACGGCCCGTCCTAGGCGACGGCGTACAACTGGGCGACGGTCCCTACGCTCAATAAGTGCATGACAGACAAGGGTACACAGAAGCTAAGGGAAATGGGCCAGTTGACCACGGCAACACCGTGAGCAACAAGAGTAGTGAACGAGCCGAGTCAAACTAGGAGTGTACGAGCTACCAATCGCAGAGCAGGAGCGTAGTTAGTAAAGCCAGGGTCAAAATGAAGCAAGGTCAATAATTATAGCAGGAGCAGCAGAGCCAGGAAACAGGAAAGAATCACAGGCAAAGGAGGAGCAGGAAATGCAGGTATAAATAGACAGAGGGCGGGAGCTAGCTCCGTCTGGCCAGGATGTGATAGGCTCTCCCACTCCTCAGCCTCCCAGCCTGACTGGTAGAAGATCATGTCACTCTCTCAGACTTAGGAGCAGCTGCAGACTGATTACCCATGGGCGTCGATACAGAAGCTTTGTCTGGCAGATCCTTTACAGAGACATTAGAGGGTGAAAATTGTGAGGAGGTTGCAACCTTGTGGGTGGAACTAGAAAGGGAGGTAAACACTGAAAAATTACTTTTGGTGTAATCTATAGACCCCCAAATATAACTGAAGCGATGGAAGGTCTTGCATGACCAAGAAAAAAGGTTTGTTTATGTTGCCCTCCCCCTCCCCTATATCGCTCAATCAGCAGTTTTGATGCCTTAGATTCACTTTAATTTAGGCAATTTAATGGTTGTGCCACTTGCTTCCATAGTTATAAGCTTTGTAGAGATCAATAGATTGCCCAACTTCTACTTTATGTAGACTTGACCAGGTGTAACTCATTGTACAGTCATTTTCCTGAAATATTTCCACCACGGTATTAAAGTTTATATGAGATACAATCAATCCATAACTGATTTTAAACCCTACATCATCATTTGATTTTTAACACCCCTGCAATAAGTCATTGGATGTGACTCATATGCAAATGTTTCTAATGCACATATATTGAGGTGATTCATCTGTGAATGTTTCTATTACTCAAACGCTGTTCCTGCTTCAAAACTTCAATGAAGTATAAAATGTATTATAAATTCTAAAGTGAAATTTTTCATAATTAGTAAAATTGAACTTCAAGAAATTTGTAACTTTCTAGGATTGTTATTTCTTTCCCTATGATCATACAAATGAAAGTTTCCAAGGTTCTCTGTACACTATAGGGTGTTAGCACTACAGGAAATAACTACTGATGCATGTTACTGGAACGTACAGCGGAAAATGCTAACTATGTTGTCTGCTCCACACAGACTTCACCATGAAGCACTCTGTACATAATACATAAAAGGGAGAAGCTGGAAGGAAGCAAAATGCTCACAGCAGGGCCGGCATCAGCACCTGGCGAACCCGGGCAAGTGCCGCGGCCCACTACACTTGGGGGGCCCACTCGGTCGCTGGGTGCTGACGCTGCCGTCATCACGGCATCACTCTCCGTATATGGACAGTGATGTAAGGAGAAGAGAAGTACTCCCTGGTAGAGCGCTAGCGGCTCTGCTCCAGGACTCCGTCTCTGGGGAAGCCCCTGACATCATTGTGCATATATGGACAGTGATGTCAGGAGGAGAGAAGGAGTCCCAGGCAAAGCGATAGAAGCCTTTACTAGCGCTCTGCCCGGAACTTCACTATGCATACATGGACAGTGATGTGGGGAGCAGAGCAGGAGTCCCAGGCAGAGTGCTAGTAGTGCTCTGCCACAGTTACGTCAGGGGCTTCTCCTAAAGCGGAATCCCTAACCAGAGCATCGGCAATGATCTGGCTAGGATTCCACTCCTAGATGGAGCACCAAAGGCGCTACATACAGGGAGGGGGGGCTGTGTGGCACTACCAGAGAGGGTGGCTGTGTGGCACTACCAGGGAGGGTGGCTGTGTGGTACTTCCAGGGAGGGTGGCTGTGTGGCACTTCCAGGGGGTGGCTGTGTGGCACTACCAGGGAGGGGGGCTGTGTGGCACTACGTGGGAGGTGGGGGCTGTGTGGCACTACCTGGGAGGGGGTGCTGTGTGACACTACCTGGGAAAGGAGGGGCTGTGTGGCACTACCAGGGAGGGGTATTGTGTGGCACTATCTACAGAGGGCACTATTCTTATGGGGGTACAAACTGGGGGCCTAACTTCTATATGGGGGTATTAACAGGGCCTAACGTCTATATGGGGGCACAAAGTGAAGTTTCCTGCCATTTAACTGCCGCCGCGAGTTCCCCCGCAAAGGGGCCTACTAAGTCTGTGTCGCCCAAGAGCCCACATAAACCTGCAGCCGGCCCTGTCTCTCAGTAATATCAATATTACATGCAGTCATTTGTAAAGGTTTATTTGTCATTCATTTTTTAATTTTCATTCATTTTATTGTTACCCAAAATGTTAAGAAAGGAGCTTTGGGACTTGAATATTTTATTATTTTACTTTTATTTTATGCCACATATTTCCCATGTAACTCGAGCTACCATAGCTTTGCTGGGTCTAGTGAAGCCTACAGCTTTTTGATGTGACCTGGCTCCAAACGATTACATGCCACTTCCTCCATTGTATACACATGTGTATGTAGAAATAATGAAGACAAAAACATTAAATGAGCATTTATGCCTTCTATATTGGATGTATGACCCACTGTTGCACAATCCTCTACTTAGATGTTATTCTACAGCACCATAAAAACAGCGCTTAAAGAGGCTCTGTCACCAGATTTTGCAACCCCTATCTGCTATTGCAGCAGATAGGCGCTGCAATGTAGATTACAGTAACGTTTTTATTTTTAAAAAACGAGCATTTTTGGCCAAGTTATGACCATTTTTGTAGTTATGCAAATGAGGCTTGCAAAAGTCCAAGTGGGTGTGTTTAAAAGTAAAAGTCCAAGTGGGCGTGTATTATGTGCGTACATCGGGGCGTTTTTAATACTTTTACTAGCTGGGCGCTCTGACGAGAAGTATCATCCACTTCTCTTCAGAACGCCCAGCTTCTGGCAGTGCAGACACAGCGTGTTCTCGAGAGATCACGCTGTGACGTCACTCACAGGTCCTGCATCGTGTCAGACGAGCGAGGACACCGGCACCAGAGGCTACAGATGATTCTGCAGCAGCATCAGCGTTTGCAGGTAAGTAGCTACATCGACTTACCTGCAAACGCCGATGCTGCTGCAGAATCATCTGTAGCCTCTGGTGCCGGTGTCCTCGCTCGTCTAACACGATGCAGGACCTGTGAGTGACGTCACAGCGTGATCTCTCGAGAACACGGCTGTGTCTGCACTGCCAGAAGCTGGGCGTTCTGAAGAGAAGTGGATGATACTTCTCTTCAGAGCGCCCAGCTAGTAAAAGTATTAAAAACGCCCCGATGTACACACATAATACACGCCCACTTGGACTTTTACTTTTAAACACACCCACTTGGACTTTTGCAAGCCTCATTTGCATAAATACAAAAATGGTCATAACTTGACCAAAAATGCTCGTTTTTTAAAAATAAAAACGTTACTGTAATCTACATTGCAGCGCCTATCTGCTGCAATAGCAGATAGGGCTTGCAAAATCTGGTGACAGAGCCTCTTTAAGAATAAGCACCCTTAATGACCCTCATAAAAATGGGGGTTTATGAATCGCACACAAATTTCTGTGCATGCATGTATGCATAAATAAGAGATTAGATGTTATGGAGTAGAGAAGAGCATGTAAATGTGAGTGATTGACTATCAGTATATTGACCTGCGCTCATTTTTCATATACAGCATTCGGGCTTGTCTGCATCTTACTAGGAATTGTCATTTTAACTAGTAAGAATGGCTTATCTTTAATGCATTACACATAAAAGCATGGACATATCTACCTCAGAATGCTTTCAGAAAGCAAAATATTTATTTATGTATATACATATGTACAGTTAGGTCCAGAATTAAATGGACAGTGACACAAGTTTTGGCATTTTAGCTGTTTACATATTGAATATACAGTTATATAATAAATATGGGCTTAAAGTGCAGACTCTCAGCTTTAATTTGAGGTTGTTCACATCCTAATTTGAGGATGGGTTTAGGAATTACAGAACTTTAATATGTAGCTACCTCTTTTTCAAGGGACCAAAGATAATTGGAAAATTATCTCCAAAGCTATATAATGTGCTGTATGGGCTATTCCCTCGTTAATCCATCATCAATTAAGCAGGTAAAAGGTCTGGAGTTGATTCCAGGTGTAGCATTTGCATTTGGAAGCTGTTGCTGTGAACCCACAACATGAGGTCAAAGGAGCTCTCAATGCAAGTGAAACAGATCATTGTTAGGCTGAAAAAATTAAGAATTCCATCAGAGATATAGCAAAAATGTTAGGAGTGGCCAAATCAACAGTTTGGTACATTCTTGAAATAAAAAGAGCGCACTGGTGATCTCGTGAATTCCAAAAGGACTGGACGTCCACGGAAGACAACAGTGGTGGATAATTACAGAATCCTTTCCATGGTGAAGAAAAACCCCTTCACAACATCTACCCAAGTGAAGAATACTCTCCTGGAAGTAGGTGTATCAGTATCTAAGTCTATCATAAAGAGAAGATTTCATGAGAGCAAATACAGAGTGTTCACCACAAGGTGCAAACCATTAATCAGCCTAAAAAAAATAGAAAGACCAGATTAGACTTCTGGAACAGCATTCTTTGGACAGATGAAACTAAGATCAATCTGTACCAGAATGATGGGAGGAAGCAGGGGCGTAGCTAGTGGGGCAGGCGGGGCATGTGCCCCGGGCGCAAGGGAAGGGGGGGTGCCGAAGAGCAGCTGATCGCTGCTGTCAGGCGCCCCGTATGTCGGACACCTGCAGCAGCTTAGGAAGAGCCAGGAAATTAGGGCATTCTGACTGGGGTCTGTGACGGCCAGGGAGTGGACCAGTCCAGTCACCTTACCTGTCACCTGACCTCACGTCAGTGACATGATGAGGTCAGATGACTCAGGTCAGGGGACAGGTCCACTCCCGTGCTGCAGTCTCCCAGCATCTGCCTCTACTCTGTGCTCTGCGAGAAGCAGAGGAGGAAGCTCCGCCCACAGCCCATCCTGACCTGTCAGCAAGGAGACATGGTGAGTGTCTGTGTGTGTACAATATGTGTCTCTGTGTTTGTATGTGTATATGTTACAGTGTGTGTGTGTGTGTGTGTGTGTGTGTGTGTGTGTGTGTGTGTGTGTGTGTGTGTGTGTGTGTGTGTGTGTGTGTGTGTGTGTGTGTGTGTGTGTGTGTCTCTGCATGTGTTTGTCTCTTATATATACTACATTATCTGTACTCAGAGAGTTATCAGTGTGCTATCTGTAGTGTTACATAGGACTGCAGGTAACATCTACTACATTATCTGTACTGTGTAGCAGAGCTGAGATTGTAATTTAGCACAATGTGTTATCTGTGGTGTTACATAGGACTGCATGGGACACAACTACATTATCAGTACTCAGAGAGTTATCACTATGTGTTATCTGTGGTGTTACATAGGACTGCAGGCAACAGCTACTACATTATCTGTAATCAGAGAGTTATCACTGTGTTATCTGTGGTGTTACATAGGACTGCAGGCAGCAGATACTACATTATCTGTACTCAGAGTTATCACTGTTATCTGTGGTGTTACATAGGACTGCAGGTAACACTACTATCTGTATTTAGAGAATTATCACTGTGTGTTATCTGTGTTGTTACATAGGACTGCAGGTAACATCTACTACATTATCTGTGCTGTGTACATATGTGCATGTGTGCGTATATATGGGTCTGTTTGTGAATGTGTCTTTGTGCTTGTATATTTGTGCCTTTTATGTATTTGTATATGTTCCTGTCTGTGTATTTATCTGCCGGTGTGTGTGTGTGTGTGTGTGTGTGTGTGTGTGTCTCTGTCTGTCTGTGTCTCTGCATGTGTTTGTCTCTTATATCTACTACATTATCTGTACTCAGAGAGTTATCACTATGTGTTATCTGTGGTGTTACATAGGACTGCAGGCAACAGCTACTACATTATCTGTAATCAGAGAGTTATCACTGTGTTATCTGTGGTGTTACATAGGACTGCAGGCAGCAGTTACTACATTATCTGTACTCAGAGTTATCACTGTGTTATCTGTGGCGTTACATAGGACTGCAGGTAACATCTACTACATTATCTGTGCTGTGTACATATGTGCCTGTGTGCGTATATATGGGTCTGTTTGTGAATGTGTCTTTGTGCTTGTATATTTGTGCCTTTTATGTATTTGTATATGTTCCTGTCTGTGTATTTATCTGACGTTGTGTGTGTGTAAATGTGTCTGTATGTCTATATATTTACCTGTATGTATATATTCCAGATGTGTGTATGTATATTTGCCTGTATGTCTAAATATCTGTCTTTATATATGTACAGTATATATGTTCCAGTATGTGCATGTCTATATATGTGGTTAATTTTTGATTTGTGTAGGGGGCGGCAATAGAGAGTCCCGCACAGGGCGCCATCCAGCCTAAGGCCGGCCCTGGCTGTCACCAACCCTAGTCAGAAGGAACTCCGCCGCTGCCTGCGCCGCATGACGTCCTCGGCTTCTCCGGTAAGTCACACCAGGCAGAGCGGAGAGTGGTAGCGGTAGGCTACCACTCACCGCTCTGTCCACAGTGTGGCGCTAAGTACAAGGGGGGGAGTGTGGCGTTATTTAAAACGGGGGAATGTGGCGCTATTTACAAAGGGGCAGCGGGCTGTGTGTGGCACTATCTACAAGGGGGGGGAGTGTGCCGCTATCTACTAGGGCAGCAGCGGGCTGTGTGTGGCGCTATCTACAGGGGGCGGTGTGTGGCCTCTTTAATTTATTTTATTTTAATTTATTTTTATGTTAATTACATCATAGAACTACATCGCTTGTAAAATGTAGAAATGCTTTTATACTCGCGTTACATTAAAAAAATTGTGAAAAAAAATTACACCTCATTGATTGGTAGGGAAAGAAAACATGGTGAGGGGGAAGGAGATGTCAGGAAATAACTTAGGGGGGCGCCAATCTGAATCTTTGCCCCGGGTGCAGGAGAACCTAGCTACGCCTCTGGGAGGAAGTATGGAGAAGGCTTGGAACGGATCATGATCTAAAGCACACCACATCCTCTGTAAAACATGGTGGAGGCATTGTGATGGCATGGAGGGGGCAGTGTGATGGCATGGGCATGCATGGCTGCCAAAGACACTGGGTCACTAGTGTTTATTGATGATATGAATGAAGACAGAAGCAGCCGGATGAATTCTGAAGTGTTCAGGGATTTACTTTCTGCTCAGAGTTAACCAAATGTAGCAAGTTTGAATGGATGTCGCTTCACAGTACAGATGGACAATGACCCAAAACATTCTGTGACAGCAGCCCAGGAGTATTTTTTAAGGCAAAGAAGTGGAATATTCTGCAATGTCCAAGTCAATCACCAGATCTCAACCCAATTGAGCTGCATTTCACTTGCTTAAAGGAAGGGTGTCGCGAAAAAAAAATTTTTTTATATCAATTTGCTTTTAGTGTTTTATTAAAAAATGTTTTATTTATTTGTGTTTTACTTTTTTTTATTTTTTAACTTTTTCTTGTCTATGGGGGCTGCCATTTTTTTTCATCTCTGTATGTGTCGATTAACGACACATACAGGCATGGAATACGGCACATACAGCCCCATAGTGAATGCGAACGGGACCCGTTCCATTCACTATGCTGTACGCCGTCTGTGTGGAAACGGCGCATGCGCCGCTCCCACACAGTCCAAATGGAAAGTCTTCGGATGACTACTTCCGGCCAAGGCTTCCGGACTTGTGTTCTGATGCAAGCACTTGGATCGGAGGGAGCAGACGGAGTGGACGGAGCGGTGGTGGCAGGAGCAGGTAAGTTATTTCTGTGTATGTACGTGTTTTAGTGTGTGATTACTACTGTATGTAAACCTACTACACTGTGTGTTCGCTCAAAAAATGGCGACACACAGTGTAGGAGGTTTGAACGTTCAATCCCCTCCTTTCTCCTGGCACTAGCCAGGTTAAGGGAGGGGGGATTCTGTGAGCTCACTAGAGCGAGTGTGTTTTCTCAAATTTCTCAGCATAAAGCAATGTGGTTGCTTTACCACATGCCAATGCTGCAATTTTGGGAATTGCTCCATCTAGTGACCAGCACTGGGAAATGCTATAAATTCGAATCGAATTTATAAATTCGTGAAAAAGTTAAAAAAATTAGAACAATGTGTAATCATTTATACACTAACTGTTTAACTATAAAAATAAAATAAATTTCTAGCGACACATTCCCTTTAAGACAAAACTTAAGACAGAAACACCCACAAACAAGCAACAACAGAAGACCGCTGCAGTAAAGACCTGGCAAAGCATCACAAAGGAGGAAACCCAGCGTCTGGTGATGTCCATGGGTCCCAGACTTCAGGCAGTCATTATCTGCAAAGGATTCTCTACAAAGCATTAAAAAAAAAACATTTTATTTATGGTAATGTTAATTTGTCCAATTACTTTTGAGCCCCTAAAATGAGGAGGCTGTGTAGAAAAATGGTGGCAATTCCTAAATGTTTCACAGGATATTTTTGTTCACCCTCTTGAATTAAACCTGAAAGTCTACACTTCAATTGCATCTCAGTTGTTTCATTTCAAATCCAATGTGGTGGCAGCAGAGCCCAAATCATGAAGATTGTGTCACTGTCCAAATAATTCTGGACCTAACTGTATGTGTCAAATATTTAATTTATTTGGTACAAGGATAGCTATAAATTTATTTACATATTGTTTATTGGATATAACTGGGGATTAGAATTTTTGTATTAGTAATACAATTGATTCACATTTATTTAAGCAGGTACGTACATCATTGTTCTTTGTATCTAAAAACACTACTTTATTTCATGTAGTAAATTTGAGGAATATACTCATATGGAAAGGTATACCTGTTGGTATAGTTATCAACTATTAGTTACTATAATAATACATATTTATGTTAAAATAAAATAATGTTATTATTTATATTATATTAGTGGTGCCTGTTTGATACATAAAACAACAGCTTAGTAAAATACTAAATAGTTAGTCAGGGGAGAACAACTATAATCTCCAGATAATTATTATGCTACATCATATAAAAAAGCAATACACTCATTTAATCTTGATGTTATAGGCAAATTAATCTCAATATATGTAATATAGCAATTTCAAAGATAACAATGCAAATACATTTTAAGTGGCAGTTTTTGTGCTTCTCATAGCTGTATCATATACAGGGACAAATGCAGGATTTTTAAAGGGAGGATTCCAAATGCATACCTTTTTGAACCAAGTTATTTTCTAATGGACATGTGCTGACCACTATTAGTATTGTAAAAGTCAGTGTAGATAGTGCCACACTCAGTGTCCCATGTAGATAGTACCCCATGCAGCTATTGCCCCCCACTGCACCCTGTAGATAGTGTCCCTTGTAAATAGTGCCACAGTGCCCATGTAGATATTTCTACACACTGACCTTGTAGATAGTGCGACACACTGCCCATGTCGATAGTGGCACATACTGCCCCCTGTAGATAGTGTTGCACGCTTCAATAAACACTCACCTGTCCCTGTTCCCGCGCTGTCCTCTCCCCCAGCGATGCAGGCCTGGTTTCTTCTGACCAGGCCTGTTCCAGTGGAACAACGCACGTGGTGCAATGACTATATTGCATCGCTTGCATCACAAAAAGAGTGGGGAATGCCAAGGAAGGGAACTAGTTGTTCTCTTGCCTCGTCAGCGCAGTCATTTGTATCCAGATGTGGAAACAATTGAGTACAATACTATGTAAGGGCCTGGTCACAGGGGAGGGGTTTCCGGGCACCTGGAAACCCCCCTCTACATGCCACTGATATGGGCAACAAAGATGCACAACATCATATGTACCTAATGGAAATCCAAATCTAACACATCATGATATTATAAATTAAAGAGGCTCTGTCACCAGATTATAAGTGCCTTATCTCCTACATAATCTGATTGGCGCTGTGATGTAGGTGACAGCAGTGGTTTTTATTTTGAAAAACGATCATTTTTGAGCAAGTTATGAGCTAGTTTAGATTTATGCAAATGAGTTTCTCAATGCACAACTGGGTGTGTTTTTACTTTTTACCAACTGGGTGTTGTAGAGAGAAGTGTATGAGGCTGACCAATCAGTGACTAATCCGTGTCCTACACTTCTCATTGTTCCAGCCCAGCATGATCCACAGCACAGTGTAATTGTGCAGTGAAAGAAGTAAACACGCCCATATGTTACAAACACAATACACGCCCAGTTGGAAATAAGAGAAAACACGCCCAGTTGGCCATTAGAAAGGCTCATTTGCATAAATATTAAATTGCTCATAGCCAAAAATGATCGTTTTTTTTAAAAAAAAACAAAAAAAACGTTACTGTTATCTACATTGCAGCGCCGATCACATGCAATAGGAGATAGGGATTTGATAATCTGGTGACAGAGCCTCTTTAAGTTAAATGACAAACTCTCCACTACACATGTATAACATTTATGAGATGCTCATTTAAATGAGAGCAAAAACTTAATGTCCTGTAAATGCAAACAAACTAAACAGAAGGGATTGTATAAATGTAATTTTACACCATAATTACTTTGTTTATGACATCAATTGTATGTGAAATAAGGATTAAGAATCCTTTACAGAGTTCTTAAGTGCCATAAATATTAATGTGTATAACCTTCAGTTTACTCCTTAGTATAGTCAAATAGTGTAAGACATTTTAGGAAAAATATACTTTGTTAATCAGATTCTAATTGTCATTTGCATAGTGCAGTCACACGGTCCAATGGTTTTAGCTTCATAACACAAATGAGCATGGTCTTGCACAGCTAAAAAAAAAAATGCCCTTCATTTACAAAAGATAATTTACTATTTTTTCTCCCCAATATTTCAAAGATTCTGATATCAAAATATTAAAATCAAAGCATTTAAGTGAGACGCACCAGTAAACTTAGTTAGGCTTCGTTCACATATCCGTTAGGGCTCTATTCTGACATTCCGTCAGAGCTTTCCGTCAGAATGGTGCCTTGACTGAAACAAACGGAAACCATAGGTTTTGCAATGGTGACGGATCCGGTGACAATGGTCTCCGTTGGGCAAGGGTTCCGTAGTTTTGAGTCGACTCATGGTGCATCCATGAACTGCTGTTTTCTCCCTTAGGGTATGTGCACACGATAGCTGCCTTTTACGTCTGAAATTACAGACTGTTTTCAGGAGAAAACAGCTCCGTCGTTTCAGACCTAATTGCTCCTCCTCGCATTATGCGAAGCGTCTTTGACGGCCGTAAATTTGAGCTGTTCTTCATTGAATTCAATGAAAAACGGCTCAAATTACGTCCAAAGAAGTGTCCTGCACTTCTTTGCCGAGGCAGTCATTCTACGTGTCGGCGTTTGACAGCTGTCAAACGACGACGCGTAAATTACAGGTCGTCGGCACAGTACGTCGGCAAACCCATTCAAATGAATGGGCAGATATTTGCCGACGTATTGGAGCTGTATTTTCAGGTGTAAATCGAGGCATAATACGCCTCGTTTACGCCTGAAAATAGGTCGTGTGAACCCAGCCCTAGACTCAATGATTCTAGTAATGAATGCCTTTAAAATATAGCATGCATTATCTATCTATCTATCTATCTATCTATCTATCTATCTATCTATCTATCTATCTATCTATCTATCTATCTATCTATCTATCTATCTATCTATCTATCTATCATCTTAACCTAAAATGTAATAAATACAAAATAAATAATAATATTAATCAGTGAGTAAAGGGGGTTTGTGTAAATAATATTTTATATGTTTTTCTGATAATTAAGATTGCACAATATTCAATAAAAGCCAATACACTGTGTGTGCAATTCTGGCAATTTCCTGAACTTGTCATAGAAGTGATAAGCTGCACAGATGCTGTTTTTTATCGGCACTGTATGGACTATTTATTTTTAGGAGCGTACATTTTTTCTCTTTATGGGTGATATTCCCCTGAGCCACAGCTGCATTAAGTAATTTATTCAGCAAACATGTTTATTTTTACATTTAAAGGAGGTAGAGCTGTGTGCGTCAAAATTACTGCAGATCATTGTACTGGAAAACTGTAGAATAGTAAAGTTAATGCCCTATACTTGGCATCAAAGGTCTTATAAGGAACTTAATTACAATCTTCAAGTGTATAATAAAGCACTGTGTAATTATGTACATTATAGAAACTGGTAACTGGAAATGAAAGGCTCCATGACATGAGAATGAATGTAATAGAAAAAAACCAAAACTATTTTCATGTTATCCAGCAAAGGAATGCTCCATTGTTAAAGATCATGGCAGTCGTACAAAATAAACCTTACAATGACTCATTCTCTACTTTATTCATAAAAAGGGCAAAATACAGAATTAATCACTTCTCAAGAAAAGGTTTTAAGAGGAACCAGAGGAAACATCCAAGAACAGCTTCACATTCTACATTAAAGTGCCACTTGCATGAGACCTTGACACTTTAAATGCAGGCATTTATAAGATACCTACGAGCAGTTAGAATAGTATGCGCAGAGCACTCTGTGCAGCCCCTCGAACCGGAGTATGGGACTGCTGTTTGCCTCTTTCACAGTCCCCTTAACTCCTTAAGGTCTGAGCCAATTTTTGATTGTTCATTTTCTATTTTCACTCCCCGCATTCCAAGAGCCATAACTCTTTCATTTTTCCATCAATAGAGTGGTGTGACGGCTTATCTTTTGTGGGAGTAGTTCCTATTGGTAGCATGTACTGGGAAACTGAAAAAATATTCCTTGCGGGCTAAAATTGGAAAAAACTGTGATTTCTCCATTGTTTTTTGGGTTTAATATTTACGGCTTTCACTGTGTGGTAAAAACGTCAACTTAACTTTATTCTGTGGCTCAAAACAATTACAGTGATACCAAATTTCTATAGGTTGTTTTTATATTTTACTACTTTAACCCCTTAACGCCATGTCAAGTACTGGTACACGGCAGCCGTTAGGGGAAGTATGGAGCGGGCTCATGAGCTGAGCTCGCTCCATAAACAGCGGGTGACGGCTGTGTTACACAGCCGACACCTCACTGCAACGGGTAGAATCAAAGATCACTTTGATTCCACCCGTTTAACACCTTAAATGCTGCGGTCAATCCCGACCGCGGCATTTAAATTGTTCGAATCAGGGGGCCCCCCCAAACACACAATCGCGCTCCCCCTTGGCACGATCGGCCATTTACAGTAGTTGTTATCACTGCCTGGGGTCCTAATAAAGGCCCCAGGTCTGTCATCTTTGTACAAATGCAAATATCTTCGTATCTAGACTGTATCTTGTGCCCCTATGTCACAGCCCTCCAATCGCATGTGAGGGATATGATGGATGTCCTTAGATGTTCTTAGAAGACTAGGGGCATCTAATGTGAGGGGAAGTGTTGGCTGGCTAGTTTGGATGTAGTATACTTACATTTACCAAATTGACCCCGTTTCCAAATTCTGCCGTGGGGTACTTGACGGGTGACATCACTCTCTGACCGCTGTGTTGATCTTCAATTCTCTTCCAGGTATACGACACGTCACTTGTGACATGCCGTGTATGGGCTGTTCTATTGTACCGCCCATAACGTGCATGTTATCTCAAGAACAGAAGGGACCGGGCATGCACGTTACAGACTTTACAACAGAACAGCCCATACACAGCACGTCACAAGTGGCGTGTCATATGCCCAGAAGAGAATTGAAGATCAACACAGCGGCCAGAGAGTGACCTCTCCCGTCAGGTACCCCACGGCAGCATCTGAAATGGGGCCAATTTGGAAAATGTAAGTATATTACAAATGTATTTACATTAATAAATTACGAGCATTAACACATGGTCACTTTTATCTCGGAAAACCTGTTTAAGTTCCTTTCTGGCACATTAAGCCTAAACTCCTTCCAGAGAACTATACTTTACTTTCCATAAAATGCTCTGCCAATAGTATTTTGATGGAAAACCACGTAAAAATGTACATAAAAGTGGAAAGTAGAAACACAGTTTAATAAAGCTGTTTTCCATCATCTTTGTGATGTGATTATTTTAGAATTTGTTTCATAAATAATACAGACCCGCATAATGCTTGCTACATTTCCCTGAATAACCAGCAAGTGCCTCCAGCGGTCTAAACAAAGTGGCAAATGTCATTATTAAAAAAACTCATTTTATTCCCATGAATGTAGAATGTGACATTTTACTGAGAACAGTTAATATCAGTGTTTCAGTTAATATTAGGAATTATTTTTTCTTTTTTGATTCCAGACACACATTTATGTATATGTAATTGACCTAATATTTCTCAGACAATTAGAAAGTGTTTCCCACAATCGATCTTGAAAGTGGCTGCTATACTACATCACCGGCACTGTCTGCTGACATCATGTGTCTACTTTTGTGTGCATAAAAGAAGTAATAAAATCATATTCAATGAAAAATAAGCATTATCTTAAACAACTGTTCATTTAGTCACTCACTTTGGATATGAAGTCAGGGATAAATAGTTGTATTGAGCTCCGACATTTATCACCATATGGACTTCTCCATACTGTAACTTTCAGACTGCAGCTTCTTTTCAGTTGCAATATGGGGCATAGCAGCAGTTTTAGACTATGCTGACACCTGTAATAAGATGTCAGCACAGTCTAAGTGAATGAAGCAGGCGGGAAAAGCTGGTGATGCCACTCTTTAGTGTCTGTCTGCCTACTCCATACTGAAGCAGCTATGTGGAAGGGTAGCAGTGGCACACAGATGCTAGGTAAGTATTACATCTAAAATAAAAATGCACATAAAGTTTGTGGGGGTGCCTGTCCAGTCTTCTTATCCAGCACTGTGGTAGTCCATCGCAGCCATACGTGTGGGCACAGCTGCTGTGCCTGCATGATTATTGAGTAAAACATGTTTGGCGCTGACCATAAAAGACTTTAAAAGCCGTGCTGTAAATGTATGGAACAAAGCAAGAAGCAGTTAAAAAAATGGTGCAGACATTGTTCAAAGCAGTGTCAAAACCTGTCCCTATAACTTTATTAAAAAATATTCTCCTATGGCAAGTTACTCAGGGCTGAAAAGGATCAAGAAGGCTTAGCAGGTCTTAATCATGACTTTCTGTATGTGTCGTTGCTGTAATAAAGAGGTTTTTACCACCAAATACATTTACCATCTATGACTGGGGCAGCGATTGAGCAGTCGAAACCCGTCCCAACGACTTTATTGAAAATATTCTCTCTGTGCACAGGTGATAAATATATTTGGTAAAAACAAAAACTTTCGGCATATTTTTGTAAAAATTAGGTATACAGTGAGGAGAAATATTCTCATAACTGCATTAATGCCTAAAAGGCTATAAAAATCTTTGATTACTTTTTTTAATGTAATGTATGTGTTTTTACATACTAATAATTTTTCCTATACAGTTTTATTCCACATTTTGTTTTGTTTTAGCGCTGCAGCTTCTATGTATCCACTATACATGGAAGCTGCATAACACCGCCGTAAGCCGGGTCCATCAATCAGCTTACTGACGGCTTGGCTGACAGCGGCTCCTGTGTGACTCTGACACACCATATAACCCTAATCCCAATCAAATCTAAGATGCAACTCTAAAACTAAACCAAATTTTTAATAAAACTATATTAGAAAAATGATTAGTATGCAAAAACACTTATATTACATTAAAAAAAAACGTCATCAAAGGTTTTCATAGCTGTTAAAAGAATCTTGGATGAGGATGAGTGGGCACAAGTGCGTCATTTAATCTAAAGGTGTTTCATAGCTTTTGGCAAGATATTTTAATGTCTGGGAATTGGACAAGTGACAAAGCTTCACACAAAAGGGATTCTATATGTCTGCTATTGAAGAGAAAATGATCATTGGCTTATGATGAAATACTCTTAACTAGAAGTCTGAATGAAAAGGGTAATCTTATATTGAGAGGTAATAGAGAAAAATACCTATTTCCGTCAGAAAGGTCAATCTCTATTTTTTTTATTTTATTTTTTTAAACTGTGAATTTGAAAAGGAGACTTAAAAGTAATAGATCTCATAAAGACATTTTGTTACAGTGAAAGTGTTTCCACCTCAATAGTCATAGTATTTTTAAAGGATTAGGCTTTTAAACCAGAAGAAACGGTTTAACAAAAAGGAATCTTAGTTTAGAGCTTATTTAAAATATAGAAATATATTTGCTAGTAATATATATAAAATCGTGGGTTTATATTAAGGGCCTCCCTCAAAAGGACAGATGGATAACTAGACATACAAGCATTTGTTATGTGTTTGGAAGTGAATTAAAAACCAGGACATGAGAAGTACAGAAACCATGGGATCCCTACTAACGGACTTCCTGCTAGTTCTTCATATTTGATGTCTACTATGATGGAACAATTAAAATAAAATAGTAAGAGTACTAAAAATAACAAGGACATGTCATCTTTAAATAAACATAAAAGTTACCATACATTAAAAATTAGAGCATACATTAAAATTTAGAGCAGCAGACAAAGATTTAGTAATTACGGTATGTCTTTTTTACATACAGTGATATTGCTATGCTTTTTTTGTGATTATCATTTTTGCATAAGTGACAGCAGGAAATGAAGCCATATTAATTGATGCTTTGGCATAAGCACACAAAAACAATGGGTTGTGGTTCATAGATATTTTTTGTGTTCAAGCAGCTTTTCCAAAACAGGTTTCCTGTTAGAACTTTGGCAAATATGGCCACCTCAACAAAACGGAAAAATGCCAACTATCTCTGTATGTAAAGAAAACATAATTGCCATATAGTGACTGGTGCTCTAACTTCTGATTTACTAATATACAGCCAATTTTATGTATTAGGTGTAAATCCTCTTTTAAAATAATCGTTAGTCATCCTTTAGTAACTATGATATTTTAATAATATCCTTGATTGTTTTATCATGTAACAGGCTCTCCTTTGAGGCTTGATAAAGGAAAATGGGTTAATAGTATCCTGAAATATGTTACAATGTAAAGTTTTTTTTTGTTTTTTGTTTTTTCTACTGGATTAAGAGAAATTGTGGTTTATTTTTGAAACTTAAAATACAGCAGCAGTTAAAAGTGCTGAAATGAAACTGTGCCTTATACCGAGATATATATCTATCTCCAATAAGCAAACTTTATACAGTGGGTGGTGCCGCAATTAATTTGCGTATAATACAATCATGGAGTAAGGTGATAAGTATTAAAACGGTGATTTCCTGTACTGACAGTGTTCCACTAGAATAATGCAAATCAGAAATCCCACAGAGATAGAGGACGAGCAGATGGTTCAAAGCAGTCTGGCTGCTAGCATTGTTCAATCTGATGGAAGTGAATCATGGAGGATTTTCTCATTAAAACCCTTAAATGTTAGGAATAGTTGGGCTCGGAATGTTTTAAGTATTTCTAACTATATATATTTCAGTTTTCTAAGTACTGTAAAGACTTTACTAAATTATTCCTTGTGCTATAAGGATGTCAATGGAAATATATGATAATATTTCAGCTTTTTTCATTTTATATTTTATGCATTATAGATGTTACATGAAACCACAGTGTTTTCATCTGCAAGTCACAGTGGCGGTCAGCGAAATAAATTAGAGAGTGGTGGGTTTCAAGGCATGGAGTCTGGTGGTTGGCATAATGCTTTGGACCTAAAATATGTGCCTTAGACATTTTGTTACATCATTAGAATCAAAGAAAACTGTGGCCGACACTCACTCACAAAATGTTCTGGTGTCCGTGCATTAATTTAGTATGGGGTCATGAATGGTTGGTTTTGGGTGCGTCTTAGCAGTCTATATTCCATGTTCTTGTAATTAGGACTAGGGCTGGACTGTCGATCTGGCAATTCTGGCAAATGCCAGATGGACCAGTGACTGTAATGGACGATTCTCCTCTTTTCCCAGAAGGCTTCTGTGGCTCCTCTCCTGTGACCTGTTTTTGCTTGCAGCAGGGCTAGTCATCCACCCAGCGCCTGCAGTTTCCTATCCTCCTCCACCTCCCCTATGACCTCTCTGCAATTTCTGAACACTGCATCGTTTATCAGAATGGAGGAGGGTGCTGTGCCTGCAGAGAGAAGAGATGGCCACACAGTGCAGCCTAAAGATTATCCCCATTGCTGCCTTGATGCTGAGAAATCCTGATGTCAGTTATCCTACAAAGTCTGCCCCTGTGACCACACATTGTGGACCACTATGTAATTAGTTATTTATTTATTGGCTATGCTGGGACTTGTAGTTCCTCAGTGCTCCACTGTGTAGTTATTTCTTACTAGATTATGCTGGAACTTAAGGCACCTCTGTGCTCCTCTGTGTATTTATTGATTTCTTTATACATAGGTTATTCTGTGACTTGCAGCACCTCAGTGCTCCACTGGGTATTTTAGGTTATGCTGTGACTTGTAGTAGCTCATTGTTCAAGTGTGGAATTATTCTTTTCTAGGTTTGTTTTACAAAATTGAGTAAGTGGACAAACGATTGTAAAGGACTTCGCCAGCTGCACCCACTCCATTCACTTACACCGCTGACACGAATTACAGGCATCAGCACAGTGTAGGGAGAATTTCAGACTAACACTTCCACCATTCCTGTTGCCACTGTGGGGAAGCAGTAATCTGAAAGTTATGATAATATTGTTTGCCATGACTACAACTGGGATCAAGATTAAAGATAGGATGTCAGGGTTGAATATAACTTTTTACCTCTGACATCATATGTAAAGTAACTGGGTGGACACTTGTCTTAAAAACACATTTTTTTTAAAGAAAAAGTGACAAGTGGGCCTGTCTGCTATTAATTGTCAGGGCTGAATTTCCGTGTCAGTCTGTCCCTGATTAGGGCAATCATTTAGTGTGTAATTCAAGTTATCAAAGTGATACAACTAAAAATAGAAAAATAAATCATTAATAACATAGTATAACAAGTATAACATAGTGGAATAGTAAAGTTTTCAAAAAGACAGGTCAATCTAGTTCAAGCTATATTTTCAAAAAATATCCTTGGATCAATGACCCATCTCTAGTAATCTAGAACAGTTAACCTGTCATATTATTACTTTCAAGCAAGTCATCTAGACTCTTTTTAAAATCATTTGACAAATTAACTCATCCTTTGGCAGAAAATGCAATAGTCTTAATGCTCTTACAGTAAAGAATCCCCGTCTATGATAATGTAGAAACCTTATTTCCTGTAGACATAGTAGATATCCCCTTGTTAGCTTTGATATCCTGGGTATAAATACAGTCAATTATTAGACAGATCTCTGTACTGACTAATGAAATATTTATTTAGCTATTAGATCACCCCTAAGCTTACTATTTTCGAAATAAATAGTATAAATTTTATATGTCAAAGATCACATCGGTACTGAATTATGAGCTCGGCAAACTTGTGCTGAACTCATAGAAACCCTCACACTAGGTTAAGAAACGAATGAAAAAAGATTACACATGCACATACGACAGAGGCGTAGCTAGGCTCTCCAGCACCCGGGGCAAAAATTCAGATTGGTGTCCACCCCAACTTCTTTCCCGACATCTCCTTCCCCCTCAATATGTTTGCTTTCTCTACCAATCAATGAGGTGTCATTTTTTTTTTTAATGTAACGCAAGCATAAAACCATTTGTACATTTTACAAGCAATATAGTTCTATAAGGTAGTTTAACATAACACACTCAGCCCCCTGAAGATAGCACCACACACAGTCCCCCTTGTAGATAGTGCCACACACAGACCCCTTGTAGATAGCACCACACACATACCCTCTCTTGTATGTAAAGCCACACAGCCCCCTGTAGATAGCCCCACACACAGCCCCCCTGTAGATAGCTCCACACACATCACCCTGTAGATAGCTCCACACACAGCCCCCTGTAGATAGTACCACACACACCTCTTGTAGATAGCTCCACACATAGCTCCCTTTAGATAGTGCCACACACAGCCCCCTCTTGTAAATAGCGCCACCCACAGCCCCCTTGTAGATATTGCGCACAGGTGTCCCTTGTATTTAGTGCCACACTTCCCCCTTGTACTTAGTGTCACACAGCCCCCCCAAGTACATAGTGCCACACTTCCCCCCTTTGTACTTAGTGCCACTCAACCCCCCTCCCCCTTGTACTTAGTGCCATACAAACCCCCTCCCTCCTTGTACATAGTGCCACACAACCCTCCATTGTACTACCACTCTCCGCTCTTCCTGATGTGACTCACCGCTAGGAGGAGGCAGGAGGTCTTGCGGCAGCGTTCTGACTGGGGCCGGTGCTGGCCCGGGAGTGGACCAGTCCAGTCACCTGACCTCGTGTCACTGACTTAAGGTCAGATGACAGGCTGCACCGACCCCAGTCAGAACGCCGCTGCAAGACCTCCTACCTCATCCTAACGCTGATTGCTGTTGCAGCCGTCTGGCATACAGGGCGCCTGTCAGCAGCGATCAGCTGTTTTGACACTGCTGCTCGGCGGCGCCCCCTTCCATACATCAGAGTTGTGTCCGGGGCAGTTGTGTCCATGCCCCGCCTGCCCCCTTTAGCTGCGCCCCTGCATATGATATTCCAGCCTTAACATTAGACTTAAATTCCAACAGGCACAAACAATTTATCTTTACATTGCAGAATGGTAACTAGAGTGGTTAGAAGTGTTCATTGTTGCATTGAAGCACTGGGGCCCTGGGTTTGAATCTGACGAAGGACAAGTTTGGAGCATGGAGTTTGTGTGTTTTTTCTCTAGGAACTCTGGTTTCCGCCCACATTTGAAGAATAGTGTAAGACTTGCAGAGACAGTCACAAAAACTTTCTGCTCACCACATTAGTGCCGAGTCCTTCCAATATTCTTTCTCGAATGCTGGAGTACAACAACACGATTTAGGTCCCAACATTTTTCTCTAAAAACGTAAAATTAATACTGGCACTGGCGTTCCAACATTTTTACCGGCTGAGTCAGTGGTTTATCTGGTTGGTAGCAAATCTTCAAGTTACACAGGTGTACATTTGTTTTATATATATATATATATATATATATATATATACACACGTACATAGTACATAACTAGTATAGTATGTACACTCTATGGTCTCAACATCACGATTAAACATATGTGAGGTTCGAACAACATAGCTCTGCAGTCTGTTATAGCACGTTAATATATCAGTAAGATCTTCACCCTAATCCTTATGGCTAGAAGAACATTAATATTATAGGGCCATAAGTTTTAATCACTGAAAAGAATCACAACTGCTTCTGGTGACAGCTTCTCTTTAAGTGTTTAATGGTCAGTTATAAAAGTGGTAGTCCTCTATTTAAAGATGAAAGGAATTCTATCAGAGAAAGCACAAGGAAGCAAAACTAGAAACATCGACTGGTCTACACATTCATACAAAATGATTGCTTACAATTATAATTTTATTACAGGTGGCCCCACCACAGAGAAGGCTTAGATACATACCTCATACTTCGGACTCACTTTTCCCATACCTATTCCTAAGACACTAATGAACCATGTCAAAGCAGTATTAACAACATTAAAGGAACAGTGTCATCACAAATTATTATTTTATATGTTAAAGATGTTAGTGCTTTATTAAAAACGTTTATATTCATTTGTGTGTTTGTGTTTTACTTTTTCTTATTTTTACACTTTTTCTTCCCTATGGGGGCTGCCATTTTTTTTCCATTTCTGTCTGTGTCGATTAACGACACATACAGACATGGAATACGGCAGCCACAGTCCCATAGGGACTGCGAACGGCTCCCGTCCCATTGACTTCCGTGTACGGCGTCTGTGTGGGAACTGCGCATGCGCCGCTCCCACACAGTCCAATTCGAAATTGGCGCCGTCCGGCGCCATTTTCCTGTGGACCGGAAGTCGCGGCCGGACAGTAATATTACTACTTCCGGTCGCGGCTTCCGGATTTGTGCACTTGGACCAGCGGCAGCAAACGGAGCGGACGGGCCGGAGGGAGCCGCGGCGGCAGGAGCAGGTAAGAGATTTCAATGTATGTTCGTGTTTGTGTGTGTTTACTACTGTATGTAAACCTACTACACTGTGTGTTAGCTCAAAAAATGGCGACACACAGTGTAGGAGGTTACACCGTTCAAACCCCTCGTTTATCCCGGCACTAGCCAGGATAAAGGAGGGGGGGATGCTGAGAGCTCACTAGAGCGAGGGCTTTTAACCCAATGTTGCAATGCTGCAATTTTGGGAATAGCTCCATCTAGTGACCAAAAATGGGTAGTATTATAAATTAGAATTAATTTATAATATTTCCTGACTCGTGAAAAAAATAAAAAAAATTTGAACAATGTTTAATCACCCACACACTAAATGTTTAATTAAAAAAAAACAAACATGTTTTTCTGGCAACACAATGCCTTTAAGGCAGGAGTATCGGAAGAGATATATTCAAATTCTTTACTATCACTGTTCAAGTGGCAACAGGGGACAAAAACAGTGTGGTGGTGACATCTATTTTAGCTGTGAGGGCCGAAAACTGAAGATGTAATGAGGGAGTGATCTGTTTGCAACCATTCTTTTAAGTCTTGCTCTTTTGAGAATGGTTTTCATAGCTGATTGAAAGAAAAAAAAAGAGAATTATTTTATTGTGTAATTCCATTGTTCTAAAATAGTGTCATTTTTTTTTATTGTGAATAAAATATTACGAATTTTCCATACTAGTCCACTTTTCACATTCCTTGACCTCCTCTGCTAATTGTTGCAAATCATGGCAAGCAGCCATCCAGTCTCCATGACCTTTTATACTATTAAATCACAGGATGACACTTTTTCAATATCTAATACATGGCCGAAATAATGTGGACAGCTAAAAATCAAGTCCATATGTACTTGTCTAGACTCGTTTTAAAACCATAAAAGTTAATGATGAGAATTTGCCACTCCTCCCTGCCCTCTTCTGAGGATTGCTAAGCTTCAGGCTAGGGCTACACTGCAATTTTGGCCGCAACACAGATCCCATGACCAAAGATTGCTGTAAGGAAAGTGAATGTGGGAGCATTGGACCTGTAGGTTGCTGCGACTAGGACACAACAGTCACAAGAAAACCAAACCTGCTGTATTTTTTTTTGCGACTGTCAAGTTGTGATTGTGGTAACATGTGGTTTGCATCGAGGCCACGTTCAATCTCATTACTGCAATGCATGCAGGAAGACAAAGCGATCTTTAGTCGAACGACCTGTGTAGAAGCCAAACTTGCCATGTAGCCCTAGCCTTATGAATGATTTTATACACTTGATAGCCAAGCACTATAATTAGAAGAGACACATAATATATGACTATAAGTCTGTGTATATGGTTGGGTACTATACGGGCTAGAACATAAGACAATGTTTCTAGTAACTGCCTTTGCTTGGGCAATACAAAGTTAACATAAAACATGTCCAACAGAAAGTTAGTCCTAATGCACATGACCGCATGTGGCGCAGGATGCCTGTCCGTGATCCATGGAAAGATAGGACATGTTCTATCTTTCCATGAATCGGAGAGTCAGGTCCACGGACCCAATTCCCCCACTAAACTGAATGGGTCCATGCAAGCTACCAGGTGTCACACAGATGCCGTGGAAAACGGCCCGAGTGGCACTTGGCCGTGTGCAAGAGGGTTCAGTAAATTAAACATAAATACATGGACAACTACAAACAAAAACATAAAAATTGATTGAAAGCCCGAGCCGTGCTTTCTCTCACCCAAGTGCATAAAAAGTGCAGGAGTGCCCCACAAAAAGTGCACAAGGATGCGGTCTATCGCAGCCCCTCTCTTAAAAGAGAGAGGCCCCACATAACCATTCCCCGACCCTCCAAACCACAGGCCTGGAGGATCAATGATCCCCACTCGCCGAAGCTTGGGGAGACCCAAATACACTCCAAGGCTCCTACCTGTGCTGTCACCCCAGTGTCCACCTAGGAGCCTGGATCAATGCTGCACCTCCCCTCCAAAGAAGGGAGGCCGGGTTGCAGGGGAAAACGGAACCAGATGGCCACACATTTTCCCCCTAGACCTCAGGAGGGTCCCAAAAGGGCACCGCATCCCAAAAATCCTTGTGACAAAACACACAGTGAAAAACAAAATTGAATAAGTGGATGTGGACATCCATCAGGTATAAAAAATTCCTCATCTCCCAGCCAGAAGGCCGGGAGAAAAAAAAGGTGTGTGCTCAGAAGTGTGAAAGAGGCATGCGTGCAAATGTACCTTCACTCAGTGGGATCCCACCCCCAGTGAGTTAGGGCACCCCAGGGGCACATAGCAACTCGGGCTTCCAAACTACCCGCCCTCGATCCGGTGGTCGCCTGGTCACCTACAAACGGTACCTTTAAACCAAATGCACACACAGAGCGATGACCGTTGTGGTTCCCTGCCCTCACCTCAGCGTTCTGTCATCCCTCTACGATGGCCATCTTCCACCGGCAGGGATGATTACTAACCTCAGCTTGAGCAGGTACTACACTTGATCATAGCCTAAAGGCAGAGAAGCGAAAACATTAAAGAATAGACAAATACAGCCACAACATCAACACAGCTTCCTTTTTGGTACACAACACCTCTCCTACCTTAGTTGTTACAATTCTTTATTCATTTTGGAGAACTCATGTTTTGTTGAAAATAATTATATTGAGGATCCTGAATGCAGGGTACACACAGAGATAAGCCATTTTAAATCTCTGAAGAATCAGGGTGTTCATCTGATTGATGGTTCATCTATTCCTTGGTTAGGCTACTTTATATTTAGAGTGGTGTCCATAAGCCTTTGTATGACTCATCTTCATGAACATAAAGGGTCATGTATGTAGGCAGCTCGTTTGTGGCAGGCAGAAAAACTCTGGGACATTCTATTGTATGATTTAAGGAATCATTGCAAGAAACATTTGTAATAATGGCCACCCAGACCTGCATGCAATGAAATGATTGCTGTCATTTATCTACTGTTCATTTCTGTAATGTAATAAAAATATCTGTTTACAAGATTAATTTTCAATCCAGAATAAATGTAACTAGCTTTGTGCTAGTTTCTAAAACAAGACTCCAGATTAGAAATACAAAGCAAACTGTGCAATACACTGGGCCTTCCAGCAGAATATTTTCAGACTCATTGATGCTCTATACACTACATGGAAGGTCTTCTCTTTTCTGACTCTTTCCCTGTTGGCGCTGTATGACATTATTTGCATTCATTTTCTGAATTAATGCTGCAATTTTGACCAAATTGTAGCCAAAAAAAAAAACTACCACAAAACCAGCACATGTAAATACACCCTAACATGGGTAAAATGTAGCTGTAATTTTAGGAGCATGACTTCACACTTAGTATGATTTGCATCTTAGGTGTGGGAGCCTCAGACAATGACTCTATGTAAGGTCTCTAGCCATTTCTGTCCAGAATTTCTGTGTGAAAATTCCACAGCATATTACAGTAGCAGCAAAGTGGATGAGATTTGAACAAATACTACAGAAAAGACATGCAAAATACATGTGCGGAAAATTACGTATGTTGTGGAGTCTCAATCTGCAACATGTCAATTTATCTAGTTATTGCCAGTAACATATTTTTACCACCTCTGACCTCAAAGTGTAACCATTGGTTGGGCTGGTGGTTCACCAGCCTGGTGGCAACCAATCTGGGAAGGGGGTATCTGAGTCACTTAGGGTATGTTCACACGTGGATTACATAAATTTTCGCAATGGAAAGATCTCTTCCATATATCCTAGTGGGGGTTGTTTCTTCATAGTGTGCATGGATTTCTGAAAACCCTATTCAGATAAGTAGAATAGTTGCCGAAATTTCTGCGGACTGTGAATTAACAAATATAGCAGTCACAAACTTGACTACTGTGGCACGCTACGGTGATCTTGTAGCGCATCTACAAATACTCTTAGGTGTCATTTAAACAGCAGTATTTTAATTGAGGACTTGTGAGCCAAAAGAAGTGGAGCCAATACAGAGGAAAATATAATGGTAAGGCTTGCACTTCTTCTGTGTTTGGACCCACTCCTAGTTTTACCTTACAAATAATGAGCAAAATACAGAAAAAAATACAGCTGCATGAAAGTGGCCTAATAGGGCATACGTAGCTGGGAAAAAACAGCTTTACTAGCTGTACTTTCTAGTATGGTGAAGGTGGTTTTACCTCTTTTCGTTGGTAGAAATAATAATGTTCTGTTGGGGGAGGAGACACTAGTGGGGAACATATGGCTAACCAATGTATTAAATGTCCCTCTAACCATAGTGTTATTATGCCTAACTGTAATTAGGTCTACTACTCGACCCAGGGCATTTTGGAGTAAGCATTCATGATGCTAAGGTAGAGTAGTGCCATTATATCGTAGTTGCTTGGTTTGTACAGCAAAACATCTTATTTTTAACAAAACTATTGGTTTTCGAAAAATTCAATCTGTGGTATCTGCACATACAATTGCATACAGAAATTATTTTCTCATTTTACAATGTACACGATCTTTGCCCTTTAATAAGTATTCATTACTCTTATACTGGCAAGTATTATAATTAAGCCATTGCATACAAAGCAGGAGAGTTCAAGAAATAATGGAGGACTATGAAAGGTCTATCCATTTTTCGGTATTTCTAATAATCCTAATGAAGATGTTATTTGAACAGACATGAGTTTGACAATTAACCATTGTCCATCCAAAAAACCTCCAGCCTATTTCAGGCCATTGTCATTCTGTTTTAGCGTCCAGTCTTCTAACAACAGTTCTTTGTATCTGTAGGTAATAAGTGTCTGACTTTGATGGTGACTGACATATAGGATTCTTCAGATTAAGGGTTGAAAAGATGATGGGAGTCAGCAGGTAATTCTCTCGGGATGCAGTTTAGCACTGCAGTATAACACAGCCTGACAGGGACTCATGATATTTTTCTGAGAAAAGTTATCTGTCAATGCTTTTTTGTGATTTCTTTCTGAAGTAGCTGAAGTAATGTGCAATAAAATGTAAAGCCAATATCCACTTTGTTCACTGCTTGTCTAATAGTCTGAATAAAGGAAGTTAAAATATATTAATTAATTGTTGGTTATTTACACATATTCTTAAGTTCTTTTAATGGTGTCTTATCAAGGAAACAAGGATTTTCCAATGAGATCCTCCAGCAAATGAATGTCTCGGACATCCGCAGAGGGGAACTAGAATAGAAGTTGGATTTTAACCTGTCGAAAAGCCTTGTTCATCCCGGAGCTAAGCAGTTCCAGCAGTTTCTGGCAACCACTTTACCATCCACTAATAAAAATAAAATGTTTCGCCAGGCAGGAGGGAAGTATAGCTTTTGGTCAGATGATCAATCATCAACTATTTAATGTCTATAACCAGCTTTAAATAATCCAATATAAAATATTTTGTCTTAAATATTTTGCACACAATATATTTACAAAACTTTAAGTTGTTCTAAAAGTCTATTCTCCCTAAGAAAAAAATAGGGATATAAAATATATCTTAATTCGATATGATTAAAATGTAAGATTTTAAATAGTAGTATAAATAATATATTATTAAAAATGTAGTCTATCTGGTCAGGTTCAATCACTTTCCAAGCTCTCTATAGTACAACCCTTTGATATAGAAAAACTCAGCTATTTCGAACAATTTCTTTTAGCCCTTTTACAGTGATATGTATGATAGATTAGAGAAAGGAGTGAGTCATTTGAAAGCACTAACCCTCAATAATAAATGGGGACGACTGACTGATCTAGTTGTTAGTTTATGCAGCATATATTGTGGCAACTATTATTATACTGGCCAGGATTAGTGCCATTTGCATCTCTAATTTTAATCCCTATTTGATTACAGTGAATTGACAAAACTCCAATTTGGAATTAATAAAACATTTTGATTTCTCAAATACTTAATGACCATATAGAACCCAATACTAAAACCAAAAGCAAAAACAAAATATAATTTTAGTTATACAATTACGTAGATAAAAGTTTTGTATTTTCACCCTATAACCCAGATACTGTTGATGATATGAGGGTGGTAACAGAGAAGTTAATAAGAATAGCAATACAGCATGCATAATGTGTCTCAAATATTATTATTTCCTGCGAGGTTTAATGGTCTTATCTCCACTAATGAAAATATCGGTGAAGATTTTATCCCGTAACCATTTTACATTTGAAGCCTATGCTATGAACTTGTAGTTAGTGTTCGCATTCTAGAAATTCCGCATGGATTTCAGAAAAAAAGTTAAATCCCTAGATACTCAGAGATTAAAGCTTTCAAATCTGTCTGCAGTCTACTGATACTGTATCTTTACTTTATAAATCCAGATGTGTATTTTATCTGAAAATACTCTGTGGGTTTAAATGCACAGAGATCTGACACATTTAGTTAAAACCAGATATGTTAAAAGAAAACTGACAGTAAAAATGTAACATTGAAATGAAAGAGCAATATTCATAAACGGGCAAGTACAAGTTTCCATATTTTGGCAGTGCATAAAATATTGAAAATTGAATTGCTACATTTTTTTCCCTTGGGAAATATATTTCTACTGTCAATTTGAATACACCACATGCATTTCCAGATAGATGTTCCAACCCAAAAACAAATGCTTCATCTAAATAAAATAGCAAATGGCCAAAAGGACAATTTTATCAAATGTATTGAGGGAAAGAAACTAAAAATGTTCTTTTTCACAGTCAGGGGCAGACAAACCGCCTGTGCAGCCGGTTCAGTTGCATAGGGGCCTGCAGGGAGGGCCCAGGGAGCTGGCGTGAGGAAGCTTTAGTGGTTATGTCTCTTAGTGGTAGCTTATACACACAGTGATGCTGCCTCCATCTGTTATTAAAACATTACAGAAGCTGTGGGCCGGCAGCAAAGCTCCAGCTACCTAGCAGGCAGGGAATAAGTAGAAAGGACTGGAGGGCAGGAGAAATCAATTTACAAACAGCTCTTCTGTTGCTGAAGACTCCTCCATGGTGGAGGCGGGGGACGCTGCATGTGTCCTATGTGTGAGTGGCTTGGATGTGGTATGTGTTTTATGTGTGAGTGGCTTTTCTGCAGTATGTTCCAGTGTGTATGTTTATATGTATCTCTGTCTAGCTTTGTTGCCATTGTAGACACAGGGCCCTTTGCTGTCAATGCCCACACATGTTAACAATGTTTTCAAAAATAACTTGTACAATGCTTAGAAAATAATTCTCAAAATGACTTGTGGACCAGGTTCTGACATGAAAATCGGCCTCAAAGGTCCAGAAGACACACTGTTCAAATTGCAGCCAGCTTAACACAACTGATTGCCTCAGATCTAGCTCATGAAACTCCTGGTGATGAGCAGTTATCACTGGGGGAAGCTGTAGCTTGCCATAAATTTACACTGCAGTGACTTCTGTAGGGTAAAAGTAGTATTACATGCCAACTATTTAAATCCATGTAATACATGAACAGACTGGGTCCATAATAGCGAAAGGTACGTTTCTTTATGGCTTTCCACTTCGATTCAACCCCAAAAAAAAATAGATATGGGATATGTGCCATCGCAGCAGAGTTTGGTAACCAGGTGTTTCAATACAACTTTTTGTATATTTTTTGTCATAATTTGCTTATTTTCTATTACTCATTAGAGACATAAGTTTATACTATTATATGCTACATATATCCCTTTACCCAGAATTTGTGTTTAACAACAGTTATTATATTATTTTCAAAGTTCTAAGGAGAATAAGCAGTATAGTTGTACAACCCACAGACTACATTCTGCTATAAAGCTACAGTGCCTTGCAAATGTATTCAGCCCCCTTGCGGTTTTTTCAATTTTTTTGCATTACAACCTGAAATTAAAATTGATTTTCAATTTCATTTTTTGTAATCAAACTCACAAAAGGGCCAAACTCCTTAAAGGGCCAGCGCGCGCACAAAAGGATCGTCATCATCATCAACTACCCTGATTTCCTGGTCTATAAGAAGGCCCCAGGCCTTCTGATCCTTGCCTGAGCGTTGTTAGTCTATCCCAGTCTGTCTCGCAAATGATCCCTTAGTGTTTCCCCGTTCCAGCTGTTACCCGTGCCCTGTTACCCGTTCCTGTATTCCGTATTGTTCCAGTTCCTGTGCCTACCAGCGTTGGAGTCGTGTCTTCTGCCACGTCCAGTGTCGTTTGCCACGTCCAGTGTCTTCTGCCACGTCCAGTGTCGTTTGCCACGTCCAGTGTCTTCTGCCACGTCCAGTGTCATTTGCCACGTCCAGTGTCTTCTGCTACATCCAGTGTCCTCTGCTTCATCGGATACTGCCCGCCACGTCTGGCGCCACCTACCGCACCAGCCTCCATCCATGCTGAAGCCACAGCCACCGTCTGGACTATTTCAGGTACCCAAGCGTTACTGTCTGCCATTGACTTTCGCATAGACTGTGACCTGGTCAGCTGCCTCCCCGCTATGGCGGAGCGGCCTAGTGGGTCCACATACCCTGTGTCCATGACAATGGTCAGCTGGGCTCTGTGGCTCCACAATTGACAAGACAAGCTCGTCTGGATCTTTTTCCACCAGGTCTGAGTCAGTAAGAAGCTGACACAGAATAGCACCGCAAACAGTGCAAATTTAGAAAAGATTTTAATATGCTTGCAAGACGCAAATTTTCATAAAAGCATATAGTAAAAAAAAAAGCACGCCCAGTATCTGCCCGACCCTGGGTTTCACCCAGTCAGCTTTTTTCGGGGTATACTGGGAGTACCACATTGTTTACTATATGCTTTTATGAAACTTGCATCTTGCGAGTATATTATAAGCTGTTCTTAATTTGCGCTGTCTGCGCTACTCTATGTCATTTTTTTAAAAGTCTTGCAGTATATATGTGAGGACCACTTACTGTAGCCCTCAAAATAGACTGACACTTCCTGTTCTGTAGAGATCACTTCTCAGCAGTCATCTAATTATCATTATAGGCAGGATTACAATAACAGGTAACACCTCTATATAAATAACACACTATCCACAGATCACAGAGCATGCCTAGAAAACTCTGCTATAGAAGCCAATAGGTCAACTCCAGACTATTGTTTCCTATGGTCCATGTGGCTGCTGTAAAGCATATCTCTAAATGCTGTTAAAAGCAGCTCAGGTAGGATGGCTGACCCCATAATCAGAAAATAGAATAAATAAGGTTGCAAGTGTAGCTATCCTTTATAATGAATAAATTATAATGGTAGTGAACATACTGGCTATTTTAGATATCAGTGTAATAAACATTAGCATATAGCTCTTTTGCATTTTTAACTCTCATTGTCGTATTTAGGGTTTATACACATAGTAATACTGTGTCCAATGACCCTGTATGGCCGCACATGGCATCCCCAAAGGATTTCTATGGGTGCCATATAACGAATACATGCAGCATGGATTCCACAATTTTACTTTATACATAATGATTCTACATTTTTTAAAGTGGAGGGGATTACATTTACTATTGGTGTTTCCACCAAGATATTCCCAAAGAGTTGCTTAAAGAGGCTCTGTCACCAGATTTTTCAACCCCTATCTCCTATTGCAGCAGATCGGCGCTGCAATGTAGATAAGAGTAACGTGTTTTTTTTTTAAAAAACGAGCATTTTTGGCCAAGTTATGACCATTTTTATATTTATGCAAATGAGGCTTTCTAAAGTACAACTGGGCGTGTTTAAAGTAAAAGTACAACTCGGCGTGTATTGTGTATGTACATCGGGGCGTGTTTACTTCTTTTACTAGCTGGGCGTTGTGAATGGGAGTGTATGATGCTGACCTGGGAATGCATCGTGCAGGACCTGGGGCAGGAAGTGAGTGACGTCACAGCGTGATCTCTCGAGAACACGCTGTGTGTCTGCACTGCCAGAAGCTGGGTGTTAACGAAGAGAAGTGGATGATGCTGATTCGTCAGCATCATACACTCCCATTCACAACGCCCAGCTAGTAAAAGAAGTAAAAACGCCCAGATGTACGCACATAATACACGCCCAGTTGTACTTTTACTTTAAACACGCCCAGTTGGACTTTAGAAAGCCTCATTTACATAAATATAAAAATGGTCATAACTTGGCCAAAAATGCTCGTTTTTAAAAAAACAAAACGTTACTCTTATCTACATTGCAGCGCCGATCTGCTGCAATAGGAGATAGGGGTTGCAAAATCTGGTGACAGAGCCTCTTTAAAGCAGCCAGTGGAAGAGCCATGAGTGAAGAAAAATAATTTTGGCTCTCCAGAAAAGGGGACACATGCTAAGTGAAACATTTGAATTCTAGGACAATCTCTGTACAGAACTATCAAAAATGTTAACAAATAACAGGTTGTTAAAAACAATTTACTATAAGCAGACGTTTCCATTTAGACTGGAGTTTCCCTTTAAATTAGGCCATTATGGAGCTTCACATTGTATATGACCTCTAGTTTGCATTTAAAAATATTTGATCTGGAAATGGATTATTCTCTTGCATCTTGGAATAAGGTTCGCCCTTGTCAGAAAATGAATGAAGTCTGTCCTGTATTCATGTAGGAATCAAAAGGACATCCCACTGTGTATATTGATTTTGCATTTGGATTCCCAGGTAGATCATATAATTTATCACAGATGAGTAATGTTATCAACAAAATATACAACCCATTCTTGTACACTTAAGTAAAAGTTCTATTTCTGTCTGTATAAACATCAGTTTTAGCAGCAGGGAATATTAAGACCTCTAGTTTAAACAGTTGACACCATAAGTCATAGGCTGCTATTATAAACTTGCTATTATTTTAACCCCTTAGTGACCACCAATACGCCTTTTCACGTGAGTCACTAAGGGGCCTTAGGCTACGCTGACACCTTTTCACGTGAGCCTAGTCTAAGTCCTGCACGGGTCTCCCGTGCAGGCTGGAGCCGGGGCTCTGCTGTCTGATGACAGCTGAGCTCCTGCTCCAACGCCCGCGATCGAAGTTTACTTCGATCGTGGCCGTTTAACCCGTTAAATGCCGCCGTCAATAGCGACCGCAGCATTTATCTTTGTTTACAGAGGGAGTGAGCTCCCTCTGTCACCCATCGGCGGCCCGCAAATGCAATCGCGGGTCTCCGATGGGGCGTCATGGCAGCCGGGGGCTTGATAAAAGCCCCCAGGTCTACCCTGGACATATGCCTGTTAGGACGCGCCGGAGGCACGTCCTAACAGATTGCCTGTCAGATTTACACTGACAGGCAATAATGCTCTGGTATACGAAGTATACCAAAGCATTATAGCAGCGATCTCAAGATCGCACAGTATAGTCCCCTAGTGGGACTAATGAAATAAATAATAAAAGTGAAATAAAGATTAATAATAAAAATTACAGTAAAAAAATAAATAAAACCATTTTTTTCCATAAAAAGTGGTTTTATTTAGTAAAAGTGTAAAAATAAAATAAAAGTACACATATGTGGTATCGCCGCGACCGTAATGACTCCATTAATAAAGTTAATATGTAATTTAAAGCGCAATGTGAACACCGTAAAAAAAAGCCCGCAAAAAACAATGGTGAAATTGCAATTTTTTTCCATTGCCCCCCAAAAAAGTCATAATAAAAATGAATCAATAAGTGCCATGCACCCCAAAACAGTACCAATCAAAACTACGTCTCGTCCCGCAGTAAACAAGCCCAAAAAATCACTACATTGATGGAAAAATAAAAAAGTTACGGCTCTTGGAAAGCAACGATGCAAAAACAAATAATTTTAGTTCAAAAGAGTTTTTATTGTGCAAAAGTCGTAAAACATAAAGAACCTCTACATATGTTGTATCGCCGTAATCGTACCGACCCATAGAATAAAGGTAACATGTTATTTACGTCGCACAGTGAACGGCGTCAATTTAAAAACGCATAGAACAATGGCGGAATTTCAGTTTTTTTTTATAATCCCCCCCAAAAAAGTTAATAAAAATTAATAAAAAAATTATATGTACCCAAAAATGGTGCTATTAAAAAGTACAACTAATCCCGCAAAAAACAAGTCCTCATACAGCTATGTAGACGAAAAAATAAAAAAGTTATAGCTCTTTGAATGCGACTATAGAAAAACGAATAAAATAGCTTGGTCATTAGGGCCTAAAATGGGCTGGTCACTAAGGGGTTAATGCTGTACTCTTTTTATAACAATACATTTTTAAGGAAAACATTTATCCTTTGAGATCAGTACAAATGTTACGATGTGCGCATACAGCATTCATTAATTATATTTTAACCCAATAGTGTACTTATAATGGACATAAAAACTGCCTAATGTTGCTGACACTAGAAGTTCAAAGGCTTAACCCCTTCACAGCCATTTTTCGCTTTTTTGTTTTTTACTCCCTGCCTTCCAAGAACCATAACTTTTCAGTCAATGGAGTTGTATGAAGGCTTATTTTTTTCGCAGGAGCAGTTGTAGTTTCTATTGACACTATTCAAAGTACCATACGATGTACTGGGAAACTAAGAAAATGTTCTTTGTGGGGTGGAATTGTAAAAAAATGGTGATTCCTCCATTTCTTTTTGGCTTTTGAATTTACATCTTTCACTGTGCGATAAAAACAACAACTTAACTTTATTCTGCTTGTCAATACGATTACGGCGATACCAAATAAAGAAAAATCTATTTGTTAAAAAAAATAGTTCTGAGAGCCAGAACTTTTTCATTTATTCGTTGATTGAGTGGTGTGGGGGCTTATTTTTTTGCAGGACAGGCTGTAGTTTTTATTGCTATCATTTATTTTTGCATAGAACTTTTAGATCACTTTTTATAAAAATTTTCTTGAGTGCTAAGGTATGAACTTAGATGTGATTGGTAACAGATCGACCCTGCGTTTCAGAGAAACACAAGGCCCCCGCTGACACTTAACCCATCAGTACCGCTGACTTGATACAGGTTTCAACGCTAGATACAGCTGCTCTGTGTACAGGATACAAAGCAGCTGTATCGCAAAAAGTAAAAATTATTTTTAATAAAAAAAACAAACAAACATATATATATATATAAACATATATATATATATACAGTACATTCATATAAAATGTTTTCAAAGTTGTACATAGCCTTTAAAGCATTTGTTGAAGATTGGAATCTCCAGAATGTATTGACTTCAGCAGGAAATCTTTTTGGAATGCGTTTGTAAACATTCTATTATTTAAGGATAAGCAAACTTATATTGTGTTTCTACATCCCAAGATTGCTGCATTTCAAGTAATATTTGTTAATTACGATAATCCATCTGCTTTCAGCTGACAACATAATTACAAATTTAGCAGTTTGCTGTTCAACTATTCCATTTGCCTAAATGGGAATGTTGACTGCATTGTATAAATTGTAATTTCAGAGATTAGCAGCTGTACAGATGTTTATATTTTAAATAATAGTCAATTGCACTTCCAAATCACAATGCCCTTTGAACACTGTTTTAAAAATATAATTTAGTGGCAACAACCATCACAGGCAGCATACCCTGAGATGTGAAGAATATGTGGGAAGTTTTAAGATATTATTGTCTCTAAGTATCAAACGTACTAAGCAAAAAGAGATTAAAAAAAAGTAAAAATCGAAGATGATCATGCTGAAATAATTTTCAGACATGGGAACAAGAATAGAAAGTACAGGTCAACTACTTAATGTCCAGTTGTTAGCAAATTTGAATAGCATGCAAAGACATCGCCACCACCACAGCGCAAAACATTAACTGTGCATTATTTAAAGAGAACAACACATGAGGGAATGGTGACAAAAATCTGACAAACAAATGTAGATCTTTCACAGCTTGTTTTTTTCCCATGTTTTGGCTGGTGAATGTGAAATGTGTGTGGCTTAATAAAAAGGGGTGTGGCTTAGTTTTGCTTAATGTCTATTACAGTCAAAGCCGTACGAGTAGGGTGGTACAAGCGACCATCCGAAGACAAAATGTTTCTAAGCTCTGGCCCTTTCCACAAATTTGTTGTTATAGTATTAACTCAGAAGGGGTGAAAGGAGAAGAGATCAAATAGATGCCTCCAGCAAATTATAGAAGGCTTGAAAACCACAGATAACAAAATATAATACCACAATGAGATGTGTCAAATTACAAACTCAGCTGCATTTAATCTGTATAACACTGGATATGATAAATCAATATGAGGTTTTACATTGACTGCTCATGGTAGGAATGGATCAATACTATAAAAAAAAAAAAAATATGACCACTTTCATGTTCACTATAATTAAAAAATACTTTTCCAACCCGAGGCTTAGCCGTCTCTTTCTCTTTGTACCCTCATTCTTCTAAATACTTTTATGACTGATGTGAATGGCGGCAATCTCCGTACATCGACGCGGAATGTGTTGGTGTTATATAAACAATGGACAATAAATAAACAAGCAAAATACACTAGCTAAGGGCCTGTTCACATCAGCGTTGGCTTCCGTTGTGGAGTTCCGTTGGAGGTTCAGTCGACTGCGCTATTGATTCCGTGAAAAAACCGGAAACCTCACGGAATGGTGATAAACGGAAACCGTCAGCAATGTTTCCATCACCATTGATATCAATGGTGATACAAATGGAAGCCAAGGTTTCCGTTTGCCATTCCGTTGAGGGGTTCTCCCGACGGAAACCTCGGACGGAACCCTTCAACGGAAAGCCAACGCTGATGTGAACATGCCCTAAGGGATACATACGAATTAGGCTAAGTTCATATCTCATTTTGTGTACACATTTGTGGTATACAATGACGTATACGTTTTTAAAGTTACAAAAAAGTATGCATTTGTAACATATGCTTAAGTTTTTTGTCATAGTATATGTCGTATACGTTTTTATAAGTTTGTGTCCGTTCTTACTTATAAAAAAGTATACTTTTTTTGTTCTTTAGCTAAATCAAACTTTGTAAACTCAAGATTTTCCATATACGGTTACAAAAATTTATATGTTTTATGTATGCAAACGTAGCGTTTAAGATTATATACGTCATCCATACGTCGTCATTGACTTCAATACAAATAAAAATGTATACGTTTTGGAAAAGTGCTGAAAAGCGTAGTAGAATATCTGCCCACTTCCTCGTTGCTTGAGCAATGTTGTATCTTACCCAGTGTTTGTCTGCAAAGGTTTGCTAGCTAGCTGTATCCGTATCCGTGTCCGAGCCAAGTAAAGTGTCAGAGACTACTGCACTATCCATGTCCGGTGTCCATGCCAAGTCCAGTGTCTGAGATGATTGCACTATCTGTCCGGTGTCCGAGCTAAGTCCAGTATCCGAGACGATTGCACTATCTGTGTCCGGGTCAAGTCAAGTGTCCGAGAAAACTTCAATGTTCAAGTCCAGTGTCTGTGTCAAATCAAGTGTCCGAGACGACTGCACTATCCGTGTTCGGTGTCCTTGCCAAATCCAGTGTACAAGACGATTCCACTATCCGTGTTCGGTGTCCGTGTCAAGTCAAGTGTCCGAGACGACTTCCGTGTTCAAGTCCGATTATCCTGCAGAAACCTGCTTCCGATAGCCTGGCACAAGCCAGCTACCTAGGTACTCTCGCCCTAGTGTCTGTCATAGACTTTCCGTTTGACCAGCTGCTACGGCGGAGCTGCCCAATGGGTCCACATACCCCACAGTCGTGACAATTACTCAGTGACTGACAGATATTTCTGTATGCACACTCATACAGGGAAGGCTGTCAATCACTGAGTAGGACCGCCCAATGGACTCTTAAGCCTAGAATGAGCAGAGATTTAAATGAATAAATGACAAAATATACTGAATCTTTTCCCACAAAACGATACATTAATTTGATTAGCTCCCCCTGCTCTATAACATGTTGCCTGCAGATCAGATAGCATGTTCAACGTGATAGGTTCCATTTAATTAATGAAACTAAAATTAAATACCCAGTACTATATGTGACCACATCATTTTAAAGAAATTTGTTTTTACAGCTCCTCCTGACCATCAAAGTCTCATAATAATAATAATAATAATAAGTAAAAAAAGAAAACACTAGCAAAACCATTCAGTTATATAGCATAATAGAGGAATACAATTTTAACAGCTTTGTATTTAATACTTTGCTTTCTTCTTTATATACCCATATCATAAAGACACGCAGAACCCGCTTTCACTGAACCCATCAGTCCTGTGGACCTGATGGGTACAGGATTCAGCGAACAATACAGCTGCTCTGTTTACAGGATACCGAGCAGCTGTATCTCAAAAAGTTAAAAAGTATTTTCAATAAAAACTAATTTGAAAGTTGCACCAAACACATTGACTGACATTATATATATATATATATATATATATATATATATATATACATATATATATATACATATATATATATATACATATATATATATATATACATATATATATATATACATATATATATATATATATATACATATATATATATATATACATATACATATATATATATATATATATGTATATATATATATATATATATATATATATATATATATATATATATATATATCACTTTCACTATATATAAAAATGACTTTCAAAGGTTTACATAGCCTGTAATATATATATATATATATCTTGCTGGGATTATTATTATTATTAATTGATAAGCCTATTTTATATTATCTGTGTCTGTCAAGGATTAGCCTCTTCTGTAAACATCTAAGTCTAAAAAAATGTAACTATATTTAGATGTGACTATATGTAACAAAACAAGTGCTATGTTACAAGGCTCTGTAATGATCTAGAACTATTTATAGAAGCGTCCATTAAATACAAAGCAGAAAAAAAGAACTTGCTATTAAGTATATTGTGTTATTTCATGGAGAAAAACATCAAATGTATATACATTACAGATTGAATCGAAACACTATTTCTAACCGCAACCAATAGATAATTGGGTTGGGGGAGTTGTTAAAAGTAAATTAAACTAATATACCAAACAAATTCTTCTGATCTTTCCTTCAGATGGATTTCTAGTCGAATGACTTTGAAACTAGGCAGTAGTTACTGGAACATTTTGGGGGCAACTATGTTTTACAGAAGTAAAAATGGATCCAAAAGATAGTATTAGTCATCTGCCATCCCTTTGACTTCTATATACAAAATAATGTGCTGTCTCTGTAATAATTTTTAACCATTGTTTTTTTTTTTAAATTTCAGAATAAATGTTTATAGGGGTTAAAGCTCCAATTCTCTGATATAGATTTCTGAATCCTCTGCCTCCATACACGCAGCCACAGAGTTTAATGAGGAAATTCTGGATGCCTCCACCACTAGGAGGAGTTGACTGCATATGAACCATACATTGAACTCAATAATAGATGTGTATGCAGTAAGCTCTTAGACTCCACCTGGTGGTTGCTGCATGTAGCCAGAATGTTATAACTTAATCCTGTAATTGTGTGATGCCGAGCAGATTATCTTTCTGTATTAGAGGGCACAGCATTAAACAGGTTTCTTACACACCGGGTGGAGTGTAAGAGGTTTTCTAGATATAGTTCTAGAATGTATGTGTTTTGTGATTGTAAACATTTTTCCAACATACATTTCACTTTACATAGAAGCTGCTGTAAGCCGTAAACCGTCAGTCAGCTGGACTGACGGCTCGACTGACAGCAGCTCCTGTGTGCCTCTGACACACAATCTAATTCTAATACTGATCAAATCTAAATTGATCAATTTAACCCTATTCTATACCTTCTTCTCTATATTACGTATAAATTAAGCATGTGATACTAAGTAGCTGTGTAACAACTGCCATGTTTACCTGAAAAATCTTCTCAGCTAACATCATTCTCAATGTATGTTAACAATGGTTTGTGCTTGATTTGTACTAGAAATCAATTCTGGCCCAAATCTAATTAGCTATGTATACCGGTAAAAAAAATTGAGGATTCCATCGTCTCTAATGAAAGTACAAATACTCAATCAAGCAGCGCAACGGCTTATATTTAACTTGACAATTAAAGTTATACTCAAATATTTCTTTTTTTAAGACAGTGCATATAATTCTAGAGATAGGTGGCAGTATATATGGGAGCCGAGACACTGGCATAAAAGATGTTTCCACTGTTAATTGTTAAGGATGATTTATCATACAGATCTAGCTGAATGAATCAATATTTTTGCATAAAATGGATACATTGAAACTAATGAATAAGGTAGTTCAAAGTTTACTATTTTCTCCATAAAGATCTATGCAAAGACTCAATGCAGACCATGGTAAAGTCAAGTTTCTATTTTCAAGAAATTGAACATCTTGGAGAATTAGTGGAGAAGATATTATTTACAATTATTTTTTATCTATATAAAAGGGGAGAATTGATTCACCGGGTATGAGGTTTGCACCAAATTACACTGATTTGCCTCATAGAGAATCAACGGAGAGGAAAATTATTACAATTTTAAGCATTATTTAAGAGGTTGCCAATTAAATTATGATGAGCTGCAATACCACACACAACCCTTGGGAAAGAGTGGTGCTGTTTCTAGGGAAATAATATATATATATATTTTTTTAAAAAATAATTTAGGACAACCATTTTAAAGCGTACAATTTGCATGCTCCTTGTTCTGAATGGATTTGTCAATTCCACCATCTGCCTATATATTACACTCTAAGTGTTCTCCTTAACTAAACTGATACCTATATATACATACAGTATAAAAAAATATGTATTGAATGCAGGCCATAGGAGTCTTTTAAGAAAAGATACTGGCCTTTGACAAATTTGTGAGTTATAAAGTTAGTCATCACCTCCTATCTAAGTAAAATAAAGGTGCAGGTGCAAATCTGCTGTGACTGCAACACAGTCTGCAAGAAAAACACGAATAATGGCAGCACGCTAAGATATATGCAAATATTGATACATTTTTACATTGCATTAGGGCCTGTTCACATCAGTTTAACGAAGGAATCAATAGCGCAGTTGACTGCGCTATTGATGCCGTCATTAAAACGGAACTATTAGCAATGTTTCCGTCACTATTGATATCAATGGTGACGGAAACTGTGGTTTCAGTTTGATCTTCCCTTGCGGGGTTCACCCGACGGAAACCTCCGACAGAACCCCGGAACGGAAAGCCAACGCTGATGTGAACAGGCCCTTACTTCCATATTTTGCATACTCAATGTTAAGGGTTCTTTACACACATTTTAATCAAATTATGTGAGCCCCTGACAAACTACCACATTCCAATACCTGAGCAGCAGGAAACTCACCTCTCTCCTGAGCCAAGGCCTGCAAAAGTTATTACTCAATATAGGTAGAATTTTTTTTAAAATTATTTTATTCTGTATTTTCATGTAAAAAGCTGTAACTGCTGTTAGAACTCATTGAGAGAGTCTTTGAGTTCTGCTGTGATCAGCAGCTCTCCTGTACACAGAAGCTGTCAATCACACTGTATGTGGTGTGGCACAACGTTCTCTACGAGTCCTAGCAGCAGCTAAACAGCTTTTTACATAAAATAACTGAATAAAAATGATATATCCCTGAGCTTACTCTCCCCCTCTATCCTATGCTGTCCTCTGAACCTGACAGATCTGCTTTAAATGCTGTATCACTACTGTACATACTAACGATTTTTCTCCTTACTGTAACTTGAGAGCTGGTCGGCATCTCGTCCCTAGGAGACGCTAGCACTCACTTCCGCTCTGCAGTGTCTTGTAGGGTGCATGCTGACGCTCGTGCCCGGCTTTAAAGGGCCAGCACGCGCATATGAAAATATGTTACTAGTTAGCCCTAATCACCCTGGACTATAAAATGGGCCATGCCCTTTCACTCCTTGCCTGAGCGTTGTTTGTATTCCTATGTTAGTCCTGCAAATGGTCCCTTAGTCATATCCTTTTCCCTGAGTTCCCGTGCCCTGCTACCTGTATCCTGTATCCCATGCGGTATTTGTTTCTGTGCCCTCTCTAGCGTTGAAGTCGTGTTGTGCCATCTGCTACGCCTGCTGTCTTACACCACATCTGATGTCCTCTGCCACACCTGGTACCTCCTGCCACATTTTTCATCACCTGCCATCTAAGTACCATCTGTGCCGCTGCTACTGTCTGGACTATTACAGGTACCCGTGTGCTTGGACTTTGTAGAAACTTGGTACACTGTTGTTTGGCCAGCTGCTACCCCGCTACAGAGGTGCGGCCTAGTGGGTCCACATACCCACAGATTGTGACACTTACTATTCAGTTTTGCGAAGGTAACGCAATCCATACAATATTTGAATCAAATTTGTACACTTTCGGTCACTTGTAAGCAAATTTTATACTAAATCCTTTTCCTCGCCCCTCTCAGGATGTATAATGACTTCATTTTCAAACTCAACTCTTCTGATAGATTTAATGCGGTTAATATGGTGCTCAGAGCAGTTTGATCAGTGTTCATAAAACATTACAAGATGCAATGTGTCAAAGGGTGTAATTTCAGAATTCACCTGCCAAGAGAATTGGCAGCCATTGGGATCCTGAGACCACATATAAGCAGCAATGCTCCCAGGATGCAAACATTTCCTAGCATAGGTATGCTTAAATTTGTCTGCCCTACGCCTATATAGTGGTGTTAGCAGTGTGGGAGTGGGGAACAAAAGTTGTGACAGACTCCCTTTTAACATTAAACTCACTAGAGAAAAGTTTATTTTTGCAGTCTTTGTATGTAATGTACGTTGAATGTGCCTTCAATCTCTCTATCTTTGTAGCGGCTGATTGAAGTGTTCCTCAATGGAAATACTGACAAGAAGCCTTAAAATCGTCTGAACCCATAATCACTACTGTATCATATTTATTTCCAAAACCTTCATAAACATTATATATTTTTGTATTAATGATTGTATAATCTCTTTCTATGGGTAAGTTCAGAAGTGGCGAAATCATTGCAAATTTTTGCTGCAAATTCAACGCTTAAAATCGACTACAATTTACAGCACAATACATAAGAGCTTTTTCAAAAGCTCCTACATACTTAGCGGAAAAAATCCTTGCAGCATTCTCATTGTATTGTATTGTAAAAAATACTAATCTGGATTTACACCCATTAATTAACCCTTTGCTGTGCAAGGGGTCAAATCTACAGAAGATCCGTCTTATCATACCCACAGCAAAAGCTGCATGTAACACTCTATTTGCCTAAGTACAATACCGTACGTTACAATACATGTGGATAGCCTTTTCAAAAGCTCATTCATATGTAGTGGAATAAATCCTTGCAACCTGCTCATTGTGCTGCAGAAATATTATGAAATTACACACTGGATTTAAGCTATGCAGTGCGAGGGATTAAATCTACAATAATCTGTTTCTTATCACACCCGTAGCCAATCTGCCCCTGACCTAATGAGTCCAGTGGGCGGTCCCAATCTGTGACTGACAGCTACAGTAACTCTGTATTCCCACATATACAGGGAAGTCTGTCAATCAAAGAGTGAGACCGCCCACTGGACTCATAAAGCAAAAGTGAGCAGGGGTATAAATCAATATATTACCAGTTGCACTGTATCTTTTCCTACAAAACTGTATATTAATCTGCTCAGCTCCTGCTGCTCTATAATAAACTGCCTGCCCATAGAGCAGCATATTAAACTCGACAGGTTCCCTTTAAGTAAATGTTGTGCACTTTAGGCTTCTGGCATCTGTTATAACATTTAAAACTTTATATATCATATAAACACAAGCTCATACTTCTCAACCTTATACTTATACAGGTCATATTCTTGACTTTGCATCTCTGAAAAATAAAAATATAATTTTTTCTTACCTAGCATGATGAATGGAATTCCCAGAAAGGTGGAATTATATTTTCCTCCTGTCAAATTGATGATTCCTGCGGCAGTGAGAGTGGAAAGAGTGACAGTCACAAGTCCAAGAAGACCCAGCCAAGGTTTACTTCGAACACAGTCCTGCATGGAGCAACACAAGATGGCCAAAGAAACAACTAAGATAAGACTCGTGATCAGATAACGTTCTGCAATCCTGCTGGTTTTCTGAAAATCTTCTCCTAAAGATGACGATGTGAAAGGGTACATTTTGACCTCTCCATTTAACCTCTGGAAGCTTTCTACAGTCTCGCAGAAAATAGATTCCCACTTTTCAGCCACCATTTCATTGATAGAGGTGATAGCCTGCAGATAATATGTGAGCTGAATAGCCTCTGCCGACTTAACTCGATCTTTGCTGTGCACGGTGACACCTCCCAACTGATGTCCATTGTAAACTTCTCTGCCATCCTTTAACTGTGTGATGGGATAGGTAATGACAAAGTTTGTTCGATTTAAAGATCGAGCCGCCTTCAGTTCTTCCAAAATGTGTACTATATCATCCACTATGCAGGTTTTCTCATTGCTCAACATACAAATGTGAGCAAAAGTATAATTAAACCCTGGTCGGTGAACTTGAATCCTTTTCACTGCAGAGTGCAACTGCAAAAGAGAGAAAGGAAATAAATGAGGAATTTGTAACAATTTGTTTCCTACTGTAAAGTTTAGAGAATCCCTATAGTTCAAATTACAATCAGGAATGAGTAATCTACATTCATGTAGGTCTACATCTCTAAAGTTCCATAACCAGAAGTATAGAATTACACAACAACAGTCCAGAATTTACACGTATGGGGCCCCAAAGCAAATATCCAGCATTGAACACCATTTTTTATTTTAAATAGTTCCAAAATTCTGTGGTCACTCATTTCATAATGTATCTTTAAAGGATTTGGAGCTCAGTTTTTAAGATATCAAATATCCTGCATAACCATAGAGTTTAATAATAAAATACTGGTTGCCTGCAGTCACCACTAGGGGGAGCCTGAGAACTTACTGCATACAACTATGTTATTAGATTTATTAATAAAATCAATGGCGGATCATGATAGGGTGTATTGGGTGGCCACCCGGGGCCCGAGACACTCCCAGGGGGGGCCCATGGCTGCCCAAAGTACAATGTAGTTTTGTCTAGTTTTTGCCGCGATTTTGCCGCGGATCACGGCAAATATCATGACGAAACTGCATTGTGTATGTCCTGCAAAAAGACCTTTAGACATAAGGTCACATGACCTTATCTCTGAAGTTGTTACTACTGTTTAGAGACCTGCTGGTCACATTACTGCAGGTCCTTGAACAGCAGCAAAATTCCAGAGAAGACTGAGGAGAGCTGCTATGTAAGTATAAGTAGATGGATTTGTTTAATGGGTCTGTATTTAAGGGGTCTGGTGTGGGGGTCTGTATTTAGGGGGTGTGGTCTGTATTTAGGAGGTCTGGTGTCTGTATTAGTTAAAGGGGTCTGTATTTAGGGGGTCTGGTCTGGGGTCTGTATCAGTTTAAGGGGTTTAGGGTTTGTTTATTTAGGGGTCTGGTCTGGGTTCTGTATTTAGGGGGTCTGTATTAGATGAGGTCTGGTCTGGGGTCTGTATTAATTTATGGGGTCTGTATTTAGTGGGCCTGGTCTAGGGTCTGTCTTAGTTTAGGGGTCTTTATTTAGGGGTTCTTTATTTAGGGGTTTGTATTTAGGGGTCTGGTCTGGGGTCTGTATTAGTTTAGGGGGTCTGGTCTGGGGTCATTATTAGTGTAGGTGGTCAGGTCTGAGGTCTGTATTTATTTAGGGTGCTTGTGATGGGGGCTGTTTTTTTTAGGGGGCTCTGGGCTGGGGACTGCATTCGTTTAGAACATCTGGTGTCTGTGTGTATTCTATGATCTAGTCTGGGGTCCGAATTTATTAGTATGAGTAAAATGGGTTGTCAATGGAACATCGATAGGTCATCAGTATAAAAGAACGGTCCGTGCCCGGACAACTCTTTTAATGTATGGTCCTGGACCTTGTTGTCGGAATTTGTGTTTTTCTATAGAGGCTGGAAATGGCTGCAGAAGCCATGAGCAAAGGTGAATTATCAGGAGAAGTCACCATAATGGTCTGTGTCAGATGGAGAAGAAAAGAGACCGACTCCCATCAGAGAAGACATCACTTGTGAGTCACTGGATCTATAGAGGATCAGTCCCCTCTCCTGACATGTCTGTTACAGGTAATCCTTGTATTCTACATATCTTTGTGTACCCAGGACTAATAGACTAATGCGTGTTACAATTCCTATTGTCAGGAGGAAGTGTTCTTGAACAGTGTGATACAGTTAGCGATGGTTGGAAATGTCAGTTTGTAGGGACACAGTCCTTTGACAAGGGGAATCATAACAACAATTTTTCAATGCTCACACAAAAAGGTGGTGTTCACTATAGACACGGCAGAGCGGCGGTGGGGAAGGGGGGCCCAAGTCTGTGGAACAGCCCAGGGCCTATCGTCTACTTAATCCGCCACTGAATAAAATAATAAACTTTAAGCACACCCTAGTTGAAGCTGCAGCCAGAATGTTATAATTTAATTTTATGGCAGTAAGAAGTAAAGTAGGGTATTTGTAGCTCTGTGTCAGAAAAATTGCACTTTAAACCCCACAAAGCTACATTAAAAAATGAATCAGCACAGTATGTTAGGCCCACAAGCGACAAGATTTTAAAAGGTAAAAATTCTGCTGCCAGCTTATATAGTATGGTGCTGATTAAACTTCATAAATTACACTATATTATACGGTAAATTATACTTTCTGCTTTGAACCTATTTGCTAGGGACTACACTATGGACTAAGCATGTCTATGTGACATATATTCTAGATCAGTGCTTAAATAAAAATAAAACAGAGCACAACTACTTAATAATGAGGATCTCTTAGGGTATGTTCACACGGCCTATTTACGGACGTAATTCGGCCGTTTTTGCCCCGAAATACGTCCGAAAATAGCGCCTCAATAGCGTTGACAAACATCTGCCCATTGAAAGCAATGGGCAGACGTTTGTCTGGTCACACGAGGCGTAATTTAAATTTAATTTAAATAGACGCCCGCGTCAAAGAAGTGACCTGTCACTTCTTTGGCCGTAATTGGAGCCGTTATTCATTGACTCCAATGAATAGCAGCGCCAATTACGTCCGTAATGGACGCAGCCTTCAAGCGCCTGCACATGCCGTTACGGCTGAAATTACGGGGATGTTTTCAGGCTGAAACATCCCCGTAATTTTAGCCGTTACGGACGCCCTCGTGTGAACATACCCTTAGGGTATGATCACACGTGGCAGATTTGTTGCAGAAATGTCTGCAACTTTCCCATTCATCCAAATGGGGCATGCAGAAATTCATGAACATGCTGAAAATCTATTCAAACATATGAAACAGATTTTCAGTAGAAGAAATCCTTGCAACAAATCTTTATTCCCATGTGTGTATTTGTAAATGCATCTAAGAAACATGCACAAGTGGTGAGAGATTTTTGGAAGCTATATTTTCATAAGAATACATTTCAGATAGAAATAATAGTAAAGTGGTTATGTTTTCTCACATTGCATTGTTACACCACTGCTAATGGGAGAAGGGTGCAAGGAATAGTAGTGTTAGGGTATGTGCACACGATAACGTCAATTACGGCAGAAATTACGGAGCTGTTTTCAGGAGAAAACAGCTCCTGAATTTCAGACGTAATTGCTCGTACTCGCGTTTTGCGAGGAGTCAATTACGGACGTAATTTGGAGCTGTTCTTCATTGAAGTCAATGAAAAATGGCTCAACTTACGTCCCAAGAAGTGTCCTGCACTTCTTTGACGACGCTGTTATTTTACGCGCCGTCTTTTGACAGCGACGCGTAAAATTACAGGTCGTCGGCACAGTATGTCGGCAAACCCATTGAAATGAATGGGCAGATGTTTGCCGACATATTTGAGCAGTGTTTTCAGGTGTAATTCGAGGCGTAAAACGCCTCGTTTACGCCTGAAAATAGGTTGTGTGAACCCAGTCTTAGTGTTGTACTGCATAGGCAATGCTGATACCTAGGAAGCCGACGAATAGCTGTTTGATGACCAGGGCTTTAAAAGAGCACTCTACTTGCAGATAATTGCTTAAATTATCTTTCCCATATTGCATATTCTCTGGTGCTTCCTCAGCTCTGATTGATCTTCTGTGTTTGACCCTGGTTTGCTTCTTGGATTTTGTTTTATGCCTGCTGTTCCCATTTTGATCGCTCTTACCATGTTATTAATCTTTTGCTAGGATTCTTCTTATGAGTTTGTCCACTGATCTGGTACCAATAATTATCCATATGTTTCTGACCTGGTTTGCCTGACCATGTTCCTCTCAGCTATTGCTGGGGTCTATGGTGAAGATAAGGGGGGCTTCTTAGACTCCATGCCTTGAGTCAGCCATTGCCAATCTAATAGCGGTATTGCCTATTGCATATCAGCACGCCTCTAACCTTCACTTCAGCACTTCCGCAACCACTCCATGCTATCCTATCCAGTATATCAGAGAACATCTGCCTCCAGATACACTTTCCAGTGTTAAAGAGGACCTGTCACTAGGTCATATAAGTTGAAGCGGTTTGTGTTTTGTTGGTTCCCTTTGTGCTCATTTTCTGTAGTTAGCCAATGGGGTGGAGCTAGCTTTCCTGCCTCTGATGCTGACCAATCAGTGTAAGGTAACTTGAGGGTAGTATATGCCCTGTTGGCTATGTACAGGAAATTAGCATATAGAGAGAGCCAATACAATAGTGTCCATATCTCTGGAACAGGGGGGTATAGAAAAAAGAAAAAGAAAACCAGTGCTGGAATAAGGGTGACAGAACTATTCAGGTAAATAAACCGGTTTAACGTATATGACCTAGTGACAGGTCCTCTTTAAGTGTGATATGCATATTTTCTTAAATGATCTAAGCTCCATGGTTGTGTTGACTTGGGTTGCAATTCACAAGACACTGCCCTTCAGGGAAAAGAATTTGCATGAGTGAGGAGAATGTGATTAGCATCACCGCTCACTTCTTTTTGTTGCCTTGAGAAGCCTAGCATTAAGAAACCCAGAGGGTGACCCAGAGCATAAACACAGATAATAACTTTTTGGGTGAGCTAATATTACTTACGGTATTTTACTCAAAAGAGCCTTTTTAAATATAAAAGTATTCTTAAAATTCTACCAGTCAATTTTAAAGTGGATCATCAATGTTTGGCAATGTTGACTCAAAATGCGGAGCACAAAAAAGTTTAAAGGTATTTTACGAAATGGAGCAATAATAGGGCTAAGGCCTAAGATCAGCCGTTGGTGAGCTCCACCATATTTCCACATGTGATTACACCCCAGTAATACATGTTCTACTTGTTAAAGAAAAACAAATTCTGCCAGTTAATAATTACATGTTAATAAATAATTCTCTGTCTATAGTAAAATCCACTCCTACATGGTAAGTATTCCCTTGCACAGGAGGAAAGGTGGACAGTACTGGGGGAAATGCAAATTAAGTATAAATTGCATTTTGTTGACTATAGCTGACTCTTGGAGGCACAATGTGGCTGCCACTGTTTTGGGCACAATGTAGTTTGCACTCTATGGGACAAAATCGGTGGCAATTTAATAAAGACATCATGCTGCTGTCCTAGACTAAGACAGAAAACAGTTCATATTATTAGATTACTACAATAAGAGGTTCTGCAGTATCTGAGTCATAAATAATATTTTACTGAAAGAGTACTTGATGCTTGAAACAAATTTCCTGCAGATGTGGTTGGAAAATTAACAGTAAGGCCCCATGCACCGTATTGTCATCCATCCGTAAATACTGTCCGTAAAAACAAATCCATAGTCATCTGCAACTTATCCGAATATATGGAACGGTATCCGCAAATACGGTCCGTAATTCATCAGTATATACGGATCCCCAAAAAGAAGAAAACCACAAATGATGTGCAACATCTGCAAACCTGGCATCGCATAGCATCACTTCCATAATTACGGACGGCTACGGGTGCATATCCATAGCCGTCCATAATTACGGAAGCACCCATAGACTTCTATGTGGAGTCTGTGCCGTAATTACCGACAAGAATAGGACATGTTCTATATTTTCTACGGAACTGACATCTATCTGTAAAAATATGAAAAGGTGTCCATTACCCATAGAAATAAATGGGTCCGTAATTACGGATGAAAAATATGGTCGTGTGCATGGGGCCTAAGTGAATTTAAACATGCCTGGATAACCATAAATCTATCCTAAAATAAAAATTTAAAAAAAAATAATATAAAGGTAGACTAGATAGACCATGCAGTCTTTTTTATTTGTTACTATATTTCTAGGTGTGTATTGTAAGAAATAATGAACCCAACTATACAGTATAAATAGTTTTAGACTATCTTGGAGTTTTGTGCCTTTTTTAAAAGTTTGGAACTCCCCTGTGACTTTTCATTTTTTATGATGTTTTTATTTTGCAACTGAAGTAGGTTTTCGGTGACACCTTAATAAAACAGTTCAAATGTTCATTAAAGCAGCAAAAAATGAAGAATAGTATGTATGAGCATCTGCCAGTTCTATTCAACAGCAGCCTTCACTAGAATCACATTCTGTATCACCCATCTAACCTACAGTACAGTTATACTCCAAAAAGTTGCCCTTATATTTTATTCAGTTATTGCAGTATTATATTTTACTGCAGTCATACTGAACCACTGCTAATAAATTGAAAGCTTAAACCTGTTCTATGCAAAAATAAAAACAGCAACTTATACACAATTATATTATATTAAAAAATGTCTTTATTCTTGTATACAACTAAGCCTGCAGCCTTTGAGTATCTACTGCTGCATTCCATTATCTATAGTTTATATATCACGAGTGGCAATTAACCCTCCTCCAACAGTACTTTTTCTACTAATAATTGCACGCTACAAAAGCTACTTTTTCTGATTAATTACCATATCTTCATCTCAGATCTTTGGAGTAGCAATTGAATGAACCAATTAATTTCTGAGGTTATGTGCCTTTTATTTCCAAGAAATCGCTTCTAGGAAAAAATGTGATTTGTTGCTTAATACAGATTTGCAAAACAATGGCAACAGTTAAAAAATGAAGAGCAATTTAGAACAGGGCTTTCTACATAATAGAAATGTGCATACATTTCCTGGGTAATAGGCAGATCCTATTAAATCCTGAAAGATCCTTCATCATGTTAATCTGCTGTTATCATGGCTTGTCCTGTACATCATCAACTCGTCTAATGATAAATTATTTTTGCTTTAATGCTGGAAACAAATTAATTCCCAATGCAGACACCTCAAACTCATATATCCTTTACAGTAGTATTTTAAAGAGAATTAATCATAGAAATATATGACAAAGGGAAATGTTCTTATAACCGATGTACCAGGCAAAACATTACCGTAAATTAATAGAAATTACATAGAGAACGATTACTGTATTTGCTTTATTTCTTGGTACTGATGATTAGTTAATTAAAAGCAAAATCAGTTCTGTGTTCCCTGTTAAATAACTGATATCAAATATCTTTACGATCTGTGTTTCAGATGCCAGGGTAAGTGCCCTGTTGAATAATTTGACAGGAAAGCTTGTTGCTCCAGTGCTGAAGTATTGCCACAGGTGTTTCTCTCTATGACCAATACTTAAAACTTGAATCTTTTTGCTGGCATTTGAAACAAGAACCACTGGTCTATACTGAGTGTTTGTGTCTGATCACAACGAATAGAGCAGCTGATATCTGACAGCTGCTCCAGTATTCCTCACCTTTACAATTCGCACAGTGACATCTGCTTGATGTCACAAAGGAAACTGAGAGCAATCAGCCAATGACAGTTTTCGTTTTAGAAACGTTGGTGCTTTAAACTGGCTACTTGAAGGCAAATACAAAAAACAAACAAACTGGGACACTAGGAATTTCCACTTAAAGGGGCTGTCTTCTGATGACCTATTATGGCACGTGAAGGGCTGGATTTACCTATAGGTATAATGTGAGTGTGACTATAGAAAATGCACATATGAGTACACTGAAAAGTATTTATTCATATGTAAATTCTAGGTCTCTATGTGTTAATTATGAAATCCTGTGAAAGAAGGACATCCAGGGAGGAATGCTACAGATGGCGCTTGATGAAGAAGTGCCCTGCAATGTTCTCCTTTATTTTAAGGTTTGGCCTAGTTCATGGATGGAGTCTAAGGCATCAGATTTTCTGTGCCTAAAACATCCTGATATGTAAATCTGGTACTAGGCACATATACATCACACAATGCCTGTTGCAGTGGCATATTTCACCCATCATTGTCTGACATGGTGGCCAATCCTTTGAATGGCAAGCATGTAAAACTACAAAGCAAATTTAAAGGCCAGCCGCCACTTCTTCTAGAGAAAACAGCGATTTCTGAAGCTGGATCCATGTCCATCACCTCATCAGTCGGCCAGCTTCAATTTAAAAAAAAAGTAGTCTTTGCAGGGGAGTGGTAGGGAGGTATGTCATTGTTCAATGCAGCTTTTTACTCCATTACAAAATAAATGTTACATGAAAAAAAATGGTTGTCTTAATGACAAAATAATTTTGGTCAATTGATTACATGAAATGGACTACCAATTATGTATTCTGAAACACAGTTAAAAAATGTGAATGGGAGGAGAATAAAGATAAGCGAATTTCCCTAAATTTGTTTCGGATCTGATTAATTTCACCACATGTTGCAAGTGTCCCAATTGCCCTGAAAACCCACGTCTGACCCTCTGATTTCTTCTAAGACTGTGTCCAACCAATTTCAAGCTCTTGAATACCAAGCCAGCATTAACCCCTTCATGACAGCCATACAGCTATATATGTTCTAACTGCCGATGCCTCGTGCTGTTGTCTCGCATATAAACGTTGGCAGGCTAGAACGGGGTTTAATAAGTGCAGTGCTGCTTCAGTGTGAGCAGCCCTGCACTCCCATGCCTGCCGGGGCTTTGAGATCCCCTGAATACACCATCCCGCTCTAGCTGGGGACTCCGTTCCTAGAGGGAACCCGTGATGTCTCTCCACCCCCCTGTAAATAGTGCATATCAAAAATGGAAGGTTTGACCTGGACACAGGAGCATCAATGGCCCTTGGTCATGAAAGGGTTAAGAAAGTCAAAGTGAAAGCAACATATATAGGTAGGGGGAGGGATTACTGCAGTGTATTTTGGGAAGGCTGCCTACAAGGCTTTATGGAAACGGCTCTTCAAGGTCTGATGATCCGATCTCTAATCTGTAAAATGGTTTGCCAGTATCCACCATTTTGCTGCGATTTGTACACCGCAAACACCACAAGTTGTGGATTTGGGGAATTTGGACCCAATTAAATTTGTGTAGAGTTTGTTCGCTTATCTCTAGAGGTGAACGCAACAACATTGGGTCCAGTTTACTATCAGGTCAACTGGCCAATATGAGAATGTGTCACTGTTACAAATTTCAAACTTATAGCTTACTTTGTTTTTTTATGACAATATTTACAGTCCTCTAAATAGTAGTTTACGTGTTATGTATTAATTATACATAAGATATATCTAAAGGATATAATCCTCTACCTTCATGGTAGCAGGTACATAGACTATAGTGAGCAATGAGTCACATTATAAATAACATCTTCCTATGTACAACATAATATGATATTTTGCCGTTAATTTTTAAAACCACAAGAGAAATAAATTTTAAAACAATACTTTTTTTTATCAATAACTAAATAAACCACAGGAACCAATTTACAAGTAGAAGCCAAAGTTATTGATAAGAAATGTTAAAGTGAAACTAAGGTTAAAGGGTTTGCAAACGGAAATACAAGCCAGATAAAGTAAATTATTAAATAAAATAATTTGCAATATGGAGAGTAAAAGGGTGGAAACAATTCAATTTGTTAGAAGGTGTCAAATAGCAGGACGCAAGAATTGATTTATCTTTCCCAGTTTAAAATCCACAGCTATAATTTGTGAATAAAGATTCCATATTCTCAAAAAAATGGGTAAAAACTAGAACTATGTTATATTATTATGTTACATATTTAACTTGTTAGATGAGATTGTATACCATTCAGATTGCAAATTCTATTTACTCTGCATTTTAAATAAATTCTGAAATGTTAGACCTGATTTACTAGTCGCTAGTCATCTCAGGCTGATAACCAGATCTATGAAAGTACAGTCAAGTCAGTATGCCAGTCTCTATGGATGACTTGACTGTTCTTTCATAGTTCTGGTTATCAGCCTAAATTGACTAGCGACTAGTAAATCAGGTCTAACATTTAAGAATTTAGTCTATATACACATGTTGGGGAATATAGCCCTCTAAGTTATCTTTGCGGTGGCAATACACAAGGATCTATTGAGAAACCCATATTCAAATAAAGTCTATCATCTCCAAGCTTCCCGATAGATGGGATTTGGGAATGGGGAAAAAAAAATAAAAAAATTGGAAAAAAGTATTAGTTGCTGCTTCTATTGGAATATTTTTGTAGGCAATATTGTGCAAACTTTACTGTGTAAAAGTATATTGTATTGCTGCTATTGTATATAAGTTTTACTATGTCATGATACTACTGTAAATGGGAACTCTATGGTTATAAATGATTAAAACTGAGGTTTTTTTTATTGGTCCCAAATTATGTTTTGCAATTTGTTTCTGTTCATCTCATATCTCTTACCCTCCAACTGTAGCAAACAAGATAGCATAGTACTGAATCTATTTAGTATTTACTCGTCTCAAAGTATGATGCTGAGATCACATCTATCCTGTCCTATCCTATCCTATCCTGTCCTGTCCTGTCCTATCCTGCTTAGGGCCCCACCTTATAAGTGAGTTAGTGAGGTTACCTTGTCGTGGCAGGTGGGCTCACACAATTTGATCAAAATGTGCGCAAAGAACCTCACCATTGTAGGTAGATTCAGCAGTAATGCATATGTATTTATATATAGTGGTTTAGGTGGAATTGTTGTTCGCAGAGTGCAGTTGCCATTTTGTAGTGTATCGTTTTGCAGTCACAGGTGTACTTGCATCTGTATACACATTTTTTTTCATTTTGCTAGAATTAGTTTAATGCTAGTTCCTACCCTCCCCAAGTGTATTCTGCAGTCTTTGTCGCAGGTCTGGGTGTATGAGCAGAGTAGGGACCCACCATATAAGTGAGCTCGCCGTGTTGTGGCAGGTGGGCTCAGAAAATTAGATCAAAACATTTGCTAGGAACCTCAATGTTGTAGGTAGATTGAGCAGTAATGCATATTTATTTATATATAGCGTTTTAAGTGGCATTGGTGTTCGCGGAGTGCTGTCGCCATTTTCTTGTGTATCTATCTATCTATCTATCTATCTATCTATCTATCTATCTATCTATCTATCTATCTATCTATCTATCTATCTATCTATCTATCTATCTATCTATCTATCTATCTATCATCTAATCTATTCTATATGAGCAGTGTAGGGACCCACCTTATAAGTGAGTTAGTGAGGTCCCCTTGTTGTGGCAGGTGGGCTCACACAATTTGATCAAAATGTGCGCTAAGAACCTCACTAGTGTAGGTAGATTCAGCAGTAATGCATATTTATTTATATATAGTGTTTTAGGTGACATTGTTGTTCGCAGAGTGCTATCGCCATTTTCTTGTGTATTGTTTTGCAGTCACAGGCGTACTTGCACCTGTATACACGTTTTCTTCATTTTGCTGCAATGTGCTGATCATACTCTCTTGTGTATTGTATATACAAAGGGGTAGTGACTGCCTCTATTTTTGACCTTGCACACCACCCATTCTGCCCTAGAGTGCTTTTAATTAGTTTAATGCTAGTTCCTACCATTCCCAAGTGTATTCTGCAGTCTTAGTCGCTGGTCTGGGTGTATGAGCAGTGTAGGGACCCACCGTATAAGTGAGCTCGCCTTATCGTGGCAGGTGGGCTCAGACAATTTGATAAAAATGTGTGCTAAGAACTTCACTATTCTAGGTAGATTCAGCAGTAATGCATATTTATTTATATAAAGTGTTTTAAGTGGCACTGGTGTTCGCAGAGTGCTGTCGCCATTTTCTTGTCTATCTATCTATCTATCTATCTATCTATCTATCTATCTATCTATCTATCTATCTATCTATCTATCTATCTATCTATCTATCTATATATCTCTGTCTAAATAATACTGTCCAAAAAATGCATTCACCTTGGTTTGGAGCAGGTAAAGACAAGCAAAGTCCAAGGTGCCTGAAGAAATATATACAGTATGTACTTTACTGTTTAAATAGTCCATATTTGTACCAATAATGGCAACCTTTGTTTGTTATAATCTGGTCTCCACCATTAGTGAATAGACATATAGCTCTGCATATGTTGCTCCTTGTGGAATTGCTGGGACCTGTGGTTCTATCCAGAAATTATCTCCACTCCCTACGATAGTATGTGATGGATCTTTAAAGATCAATAATACATACACAGATACTACAAGATGATATTTATCTATCATGAATTCACTAAAACGGTTCAAATGGGGACTGGATTCCATTCATGAGTATAATTTTAATACAATTATAAATTATGGGCACTAGATTACTGGAGATGGGTGGTTGATCCAGGAATTTGGGAATCCGTTTTTTCCCTTAGATTAGTCTTTTCCTTCCTCTGGATCAACATTGCAGAAAAATAGGTTGAACTGGATGGACTTATGTATTTTTTTAGCCTTACAAACTTTGTTACTATGCATCAATCTCATATAGCCCCCGGAAGAAGCTACGTGCTAAACACATGTTGGGGGTTGATCCCCTCATAGTTCTGGTCTGTATGCCTCCTTAATTGTACCTTTCTGCTGTCTGTTTTTTTTTATACTACTTTGCTTCGGATGGTTTCTATCCATATTCAGCGTATTACTTATGTACTAGTCTTTGCATGCACTATTTGCACTTTACTATAGAGGGGACCCGACCTATGTGGGGATCCTTTTTCTATGGGTAATGTTACCGCCAATGTACTTATTTTCAAAGATTTTGTCTTTCAATAAAATATTGTCTATTTTTCGCTAATAATGGTTCATGTGTGATTTCTTATATAGGTGTTTATGTATCAATCTCTGTAAATCTAATTTATATAGAGAGATATGTATCAGTAATATTGATAGATTGATCGAGACAACATAGATAGCCTCAGATACAGTAAAACATTCCGTTTGGAGAGGATGTGAAGAGTGTGAGTTCTAAGATGTGATTGATAACAATAAGGGTATGTTCACACGCTGTGACCAAAAACGTCTGAAAATACGGAGCTGTTTTCAGGCGAAAACAGCTCCTGATTTTCAGACGTTTTTGTAGCAACTCGCGTTTTTCGTGGCGTATTTTACGGACGTTATTGGAGCTGTTTTCCAATGGAGTCAATGAAAAACGCCTCCAAAAATGTCCCAAGAAGTGATATGCACTTCTTTTTTCGCGGGCACCTTTTTTGATAGCGACGCGTAAAATAACACCTCGTGGGAACAGAACACCGTAAAACCCATTGCAAGTAACGGGCAGATGTTTGTAGGCGTAATGGAGCCGTTTTTTCAGGCGTAATTCGAGGCGTAAAACGCCCGAACTACGTCTGAAAACAGTGCGTGTGAACATACCCTTAGATCCAGCATATAAGCACTTACAGTATATACTGTTGCACCTTCCACATAACAAAGATGGTGACATTGTGTAGTCAGTAAGAGCTGGACAATGACAACGGCTGTGGAAACTAGGAAAATTAACCACTGGCAGCTATTTTACTGTCCTGTTAAGTTTAAAGCAAAGCAGCACCAAATGAGTGAACCACTAACAAGAGCTAGTCTTTGATCATTGGTAATTGGTACTATTTATATGGCACTACCATATGCACTTTGGTATTAATGTATTGCAACACCTTATGTATCTTTTTATCTATAGACTTATCATTATATTTGGAGCATCTTTACAATAGTTGTTGCAATCTCAGAATCTCATTTTTTCAAATCAAGTGACAGTATAATGAAAAATGACATTGTTATTTGACTTGTCCATGTGTCACAGAATGGAAAATAATGTTTGACTTTCTAGATTGAAAATAAATCTCTGGCAGTGGTACTTACTGCATATTCTAAAAAAGAAAATCATACAAAAGATTTATGCACAGCATTTAAATAAAGTAAAAAGAGATGTAAACTTAAGTTCAGAAGGCCAGAAAAAAACAACATATTTTATATCATAAGAAAATAGACTCTGACCACATATTTGTTACAGGCTGGGTAAAGTTTAAGACACCAACTTCCCCCCATAATTTATCGGATCGACTACTCCATAGTTATTAGACCATACCGACGAGAAAATAGAGCTTATAGTCAAAAATTATGGAAATATATAAATTTTATTACACAAAATAACACACATTTAAAAACACATAATAATAAAGACTCTAGTACTAACACTGTGGTACATGGTTCAGCACGGAGACATAATAGTTAAACGTTATACTGGCATAGAATGCAGGCTATATACACTGCCCACATAGATACTACACTATCACATAAAAATGGATTGTGTATTGGTAGCCCATAGTGACCTCACAATCTTATAAAGTTTAAAGGCAAATGCCGGGTATAGGGAGGATCAACAGGGGCCAAACAATTGTTAGGTGGGCACTATAGCAATGCAAACTTACCCATTTTGAAGGGATGAAAAATATCTATGCACATCCGTGCAGGATCCACCACAGGGAACCCCAACGCGCGTTTCGCTGTTAATGGTTGCTTCCTCAGGGGGTACCCCCTGTTGATCCTCCCTATACCCGGCATTTGCCTTTAAACTTTATAAGATTGTGAGGTCACTATGGGCTACCAATACACAATCCATTTTTATGTGATAGTGTAGTATCTATGTGGGCAGTGTATATAGCCTGCATTCTATGCCAGTATAACGTTTAACTATTATGTCTCCGTGCTGAACCATGTACCACAGTGTTAGTACTAGAGTCTTTATTATCATGTGTTTTTAAATGTGTGTTATTTTGTGTAATAAAATTGATATATTTCCATAATTTTTGACTATAAGCTCTATTTTCTCGTCGGTATATTTTATATCATGTAATATTTATGACATTTCTATGAAATGCTAATTAAGCCTACAAGAGAAATATAACACAGGATAGCTACCATAATAGAGATATAGAGCATGTAATTCTAATTCCCCTGACCATCTGCTTCATGGTTTACTGTTTAGCTGCTTTTTAGCTCTGTACTATTAGGGTACAATAATGATCATGGACTTCTGCTTAGCTGCTATGTCTTATGTGAGCTCGTGATTTTCTTTCTGGGTTATCCACACAGGGTACTGCTTTGTCCCTCCCTCATGCTTTAAATTGCAGCTCTTATTGTTCAGATTTGCTGCTGTGTATAAACTGAAGCTAACCAGAAAGCCAGTGAATAGTAAGCTGATGTGCATTACAACAAGAACAGAACAATTATATAATATAAGCAGCAAAATCACCAGTGAAAGAAAATATTGGAAACTGCCACAGACAGTGCCAGGCTTAGGGTATATGTGATATATGTGGAAGCGCAGGGCTCATAATCTGCCACTTCTGAAGTGGGCATCACTGATGACCTGGTACCTGAGACTCTTACCCCAATAAATTATAATTGTATAGAAGTTTTATTTCGACATTGTATAGCACTGTAATTAGAATGTCTTACAGATGTAGCAATCTTTAACTTGACTTTTCACGAGTTAAATACACTGTGGCAAGAAACATTAACTTTTTGCTTTTTCAATAGCTTAAGTGATAAGTTATCACGCTGCAGCAAGTTATCAGAATTAAGATATGGATGCTACATTTGTATGTATTTAGCTGTTATTTGGTCATGGTATGGTAGTATCACTTGAGCACAATATGGTGGCATTGTGTGGCACCACTACTTAGGCACTGTACAGTATACTATATTTGCTGTGTATGGTGTTGGCAGCACCGTATAGCGATGTATTTTAGCCAACTATTTTTGGCCAATGTATAAAACTATTTTTTGGGCACTACATTGTATGGAGCTTATAATTAGGCACTGTATGGTATGGTTATTTATACGCTGTATGATCGTACATCATATTGTGGGGGTACCATGGACAGAATGTACCACACAAGTCATCGTCCAACTGAAGGCCAGCCCGGGCCACACATATACTGATGCCAATGAGTGTCAATAAGGCTCTGTTCTTACTAGCTTCATGGTTTATTCTTATAATGGAGCCATGACAGGTATGACAGATTGGTTTTCAAATAGATACCAAGGAATCCCAATTGATCCCATATCAATAATGATCATGTTAGCAAACCAATTTTGAAAACATCACTCCTTCTGTGGGCGCTCCTGTAGTGATGATAGTTGCCGTGCTAGTTTGTGACAATAGGTAACACCACAGTCTTAATAACAATAAATTATTTGTTTAAAAGAGATGACAGAGGGGGGCGGAGCTTGCCGAGCAAGGTGATGGACGTGTAATCCCGGCGCTCCACACTACATCCACCGATTCTTCAGGATATTGCCCACTTCATTCGGCTAAAATGGTGAGGACAGGTCGAGATAAGTCCAAGGAACATGCAGGTACCCCCAAATCCCACAAACAATCGTCCGACATGGACAAATACTTCGGCAAAAAGATGCCGCCTGCAGAGAGCAGATCCAAGATGGCGCCGACATCTTCACGCTGTGAGCAGGGAGAGGATTCAGATAGCTCATGTGCGCCTTCAGACTCGGCGGGGGATGCAGACTCTGTACCGATATCTAGGGCTTATCTGAAGAAAACACTGCTTCAGGCACTTATGCCTGTGATGAAAGACTTATCTGATATCAAAACCGATATGCATCACATTGGCCATAGGGTAATGGCGCTGGAGGATGCTCATATTTCTAAATAGGAGTAGACGGAGGAATGTTCGCCTTCGAGGTATCCCCGAGTCAACTGACCATGATACCTTACCTGCAGCGGTGGATTCTATTTTTCGCTCATTAATAGGTCCCGAGCTGGCTTTGGATATCACGGTAGAAAGGGTACATCGGGCCCTGTGCCCCAGGCCTGGGGCTGGTGAACCTCCACGTGATGTCATATGTGGGATCCTGAGCTATGTTCACACAGCGGCCATTTTAAGAGCTGCAAGGGATGCTCCGGAAGTTGTATATGAAGGGACTAAGATCTTACTCTTCCAAGATCTGGCTGCAAGCACACTGGCCAAACGCCGCATTCTGAAGCCGGTTACAGAGGCGCTACGTGCTAAGAAACTACCGGTTCGTTGGCTTTATCCATTCGGTCTGGCTACAATGAAAGAAGGGCGGCAGATCACCATCCGCACACCTGAAGACCTGGACACTGCATGGAAAAAGCTGG